>NW_026598749.1:0-25000 GCF_029784155.1 Uranotaenia lowii
TCACAGCATTTTATTCAATTCCAAATAAAAGTACAAGGCATTTATCGAGACAAAACTCAACTTTTATTCAATTTCACCCGAATAAATTGAGAGAAAAAAATTGAACCAGACTAAGTTGAAAATACGAACGGTATGAGTTGAAAAATTTATGCAAATCGACTACCGCCCAATCAGCGCCACCTCTAAAGTAAGCAAGGTGTGAACTAAGTTGCTCGCGCTAAGGTATTTTATGTTTATGGAAGAGGTATATTCTTTCGGTTTTACTTCTTGCCAAATGACTGCCACCAAACAGTTTGGTACGCGAATGACGGTGGTAACCGCATTGCTGAAAATAAAGTCAAATTAACAGCCAGGAATCGATTAAACATCCGTCGTATTTCATTTGATTTGTCGCTGCTGGCCCGCAGCAGATACGATGATTATGATGATAGGTTGCGGTAATTACTATTACAATTGCCGGGGGCATTTTAAAATGGCACCTTATTCTATTTGAAACCATTTAAAGCTGATGGGGAATTGAAAAATTATATTATGTGATACGAAATTATCAAATATAGAAAAGGGTTATCTCAGAACGATTATTAACCACTCTAAAGATAGAACGCAAAGCTTAGCTCAGTCATCTGCTTAGTCAACCGGCTTTTGAAACAAATCCGGCTTCCCTTCAGCGTTGGTGTTGAAATGTTAGAGCAAATGATAACTAATTTCGATGCATTTGCGCCAGATGGAAGACACAGCTTAAAAAATATTCAATCTCTCGAGCAGTGAGTCATCCATTCCGTAGGACAATCTTCGCTCGCCGTGATGGATTGTGAAATGTGATACTGAAAGGCAATGAGATATTGCTGTATAACTTTTTCTAAGAATGCAACGCAAAAGGCTCCAAAGCTTAGGCGGCCTATCACAACCCGATTCAACTTACGAGAGCTCTTGAGAGTGTAGCTTCGAACCAGAACCTTTAAGACCGGGGAGACTAAATGTTTGCCGATCAACTTGAAGCGCATAACCTCACCTGGACTGGAACTCCGACTTGGGGAACACCATCATTCGACATAGGTCCGCGTAGATATGATCTGATATAGACGAATATACACTCTGTTCCACATTAACTACTCACATAGAGGACTCGCAGCTCTTTCTGATTCTCGATGGAGTCCGTTAAAGGCGCTCAATCACGGGAAGGCTGAGTTGAGAATATTTGTGCTGTTACCTTGACCGTGATTTGGCATTATACAAACTTAGAAGGTGCAATGCCACACATTCAGATCTTTTCCACTACGTCTGATTGCCTTTGCTAGTTGTTGATACAATACAGCAACGGGCTCAAAGGTTATGAGTCGAAAAGTCGAGGGGCTCCCACATCGAACGGTCGGTCAAACGTTAATCAAGCGGCTTGTAGAAGAGTGGAAAACAGGAAAATCATTAGACACCCAGGTTGTGATTCGATGGGTTTGATCTGATTTTTCCATTAGCTATTTTTATAACAATCAATCATTACTTAATTTGTGGATTTGAAATTTCAACAAAATATTCCTGTTCATTTAAAACATATCTACTAATTTAAACATAATTTGAATAGAAATAATGATCCCATGAATAAACAGAAGCGTTTTTGGAAAAGCCGTGGTCTAAGAATTTAACGTTTTTCTTGGATAAATAAATCTGAATAACTACCTTAATCGAAAACAGAGCTTTTTTGGGAGTAGGCGATGCCTTTTGTCAATCGCACGCGTTTTTCTGTTCGTCCTCGAAAAATTTCGAAAAATGTTAAATATGACATCGTAAAACAGATTAAAATATGTCAAAAAGTGTTTTGAAGTGATGGCTGGAATGAAAGGTATAAGTGTCTACCGAATGATCCCCGGCGAAATAAGTACAATTTAATAAAGCAGTTGCCAACCGGGTGGCTGCGTAATGAATTTTTTTTTGCTTGGTAAATTCGGGTTCTGGAGGAAATGCGCTTAATGTGAGGAGAAGTGTCCGGTAAAGTTGTTGAAATGAGAACAGGTATAAAATCGTTCGAAGAAAACTTATTTAACGCGATAAAAGCAGAATTTAGGAAAATGTGTCCGATGGGTCCTTGCTGAAACCGAAGTTATGCGTGTTGAAATAATTCCAATGTTAGAAATGACCATTAGACTCTAAACATCGAAGATTGTATTAAAAAGTAATTAATCGTCATTTGAGGGTGTTTGCTAGCGCATGCTGGTTTTGAATTTTCCTGGCTTGCTGCGATTAGCGAAGAAATTGAAAATGAGTTCGGCTGGTGGTTTTCTATGTGCGCGAGTGAGATGCAGATAGAATTTTACCCAACCTATTGACAGCGGATTATGTGCTACCAAGAAAAGGAATAATTTTTCGTTGCTGCACAAAAGAAATTGAGTGTTTGGATGAATTTATGATAAATGTGGGGGCGAAAAGGCAGGCCTGGTCAGTTGCGTTTGTGTGTATCGGGTTTTTATTCGGATGTAACTGCGTAACTTGACTTCCGCAATATATTGCAGCCTGCCTGGGTTATCAGGAAGCGAAGAAAGCAGAAATAAACTGTGACAGACTTGTGCGAGCCACGAGTGTATGGCTGTGGGTAGGGTTGATATTTGATGATTTTTTTAAAGTGTGGAATTTATACAAAACGTAAGTTATTTTAAATCGGAAAATAGACAATATGGTTATGAGTTATGATACAGAATAAGGTCGGTTACAGCTAAAGGTAAGCTTAGTGTGTCTTGAGGTAAGTTGGGTATAAAGGTAAGGCTATTCTGTTGTTAAACTATTTCATGCATTGATTATATTATATAAGAACGTTCAATCAGTTGCCAGCTGGACAGGTATCTACACGCAGGCGGAATACCTGTCGTAGATTCATAACACTGAGAATGTTATGAATTTTATACGGTTGCGAAACTGTTTGCTCGTTCTACAAAAAAAGACATACACATACACGAAATACATTCATTACATGACAGTTTACACGAAGCCATGGTGTCGGGTATGTGGTAATTTGCATTGAACATTGGCCGAACTTATAATCTAAAGAATGCAATTTGGCGCATACGTTGGCGAAACTGCGGTGAATCCGTGCACCCATGGTGGATTATCTACATACATACATACATACACATAACTACCTTAATTGAAAACAGAGATCTGAAAGTTGAAGTGATTTTAGCCAACGGGGTAAAAGTGTATAAACACTAATTTCGAGAAAACATGCTTTTAAATTGTTGTTTTTAGCCATTTTTAATATATTTTTTTTCGAATATTTGTAAATTTCTTTTGAACGTACGAGGATATTATTATAAAAATCTAAAAAGTTTACTAAATATAATTTGAATTATCGAGAATCGTTTAGCATTATGAATTTTGCACTGGTACGCCTTTGGCTCTGAGGGCCTTATATACCCAATTTTACCAAAAAGAATATCGTCACTGAATAAAAAAAGCAATTAAAATTACAATTTTCAAATCATCAAAATTTCACGGTATTTCACATATTATCTGTGAATTCCATTACATATATTCCAATGTTTTCCGATTTTGATTTGTTGACTACATATCATTGGTATAAAGAGCATTCAAGCGGACTCTAGTTTTAATATTGAGGAGTTTGGATAGCCTCAGGAAGGTAGTAAGATCGTACCAAAATCATTTAAAAATCGTAAAAAAATCACCGGATCATATAAACATTATAACTAAAATAACTTTCGAAAATATTGTAAAATATCAAAAAAATCATTTTTCTAATTTGTTATTATTTGCTAAGTTTTATAAAAATTTAACCAACTCCCAATATATTTTAATTGGCATCTTGCTTTATATTGATGTACAAGTACATCAATAATGAAAAACTAATCAGAATTTACAGTTGGGTAGTAGAATTCAACTAGATCCGGTTTGGTACTGAAAAATCCTCCAGAAGAACGATTTTTTTTACCAAATGTTTTACCTACTAAAAGTTCTATGATTATCGAAGAATCAAATTCGTATTCGTCATGTTTTAAGAAAGCTTTCCCAATACACTTGTCAAAGCGAGATACTGGAAAATTTTGAAAGAGATGGATTGAGTTGAGATTGAGGTCCGCACTTTGAAAAATCAATATTGTTTATGATATAACTAGAATTCGTTGAAAAAGTATTTTATTAAACGTCAAAAGCATGGGAACGTTACTTTATTTCAACAATTCCATTCCGCGGTTTTTAAAATTAGCCTATCAAATTTTTCTAAAAAGAACGGTGAACTTGAAATCTTTGAAAAGGGCGGTCATTTTTTAAATATTTGAAGACCATAAAATTGACTTATTGTCACGCCATTTGACATTTTTGGGATGAATAAACCAAGGAGGTTTTAATTGCCTTGAAAAGATTTACCTGAACCTAATCTGGGAGGGATAATTAATTTCGTATTGCGTAATATTTCCACTATTCAAATGGAGAAAAATTTCTAAAAATATGCAAGTAACAAAAATGACTTATTAAGATGAATCTATACTAAGGTTGCCAGATTTTTTTCAGTACGTATCCTGGCCGGACAAATCCGGGCTATTTTATCTTTAACCTGGCATAGTCCGGGCATCTGATTTCAAAATCCGGGCAAATTTGGTTAATAAACAGGAACTATTCAACAAAAATCAAGAAAAAAAACCTTTCATGATTTGTTTAATTAAACTTGCTCGAAAAATCTCGTTTTGGAGGCATAAATAAAAAAAAATTACAATACAATTTGTTTGTTTTTGTTCGATTCGGTAAAAAAGGAGAGAGAATCCGGGCCTTTTTCACTGAAATTCGGGCAACAGGACTTTGCCCAAATTTGTTATTATATATTCGGGAAAACACGGGTAAAATCGGGTAATCTGGCAAGCTAAACTTTATGTGACCAAAGCAAAAGTTTTAATTTTTATAGTGTTTTAAAAAACTGTTATTATTTGTTTTATTTCAAATATTCCAGAACAATTTTTTTAGCCCGCGAGTCTAATTTCTGAAATTTGGCCCGCCTGTTGAAAATATTGGCCACCCATAGTCTATTGCATTCATGTATGTTTTCAGAATTTTGACATTTTCTTATATAACTTATGTTCACAATAGTATTAAAAATAAATAATTTAAAAGCTTCAAATATACATTTAGCCTAAGTTTTCCAGATTGCCCGGTATTATCCGGGTTTGCCCGGATATTGAATAAAAAAATTGGGAACAATCCGGTATAGCCCGGTTGCCCGGATCTCATAGAAAAATGCCTGAATTTTGCCCGGATTTATTCACTTTATTTGACAATTCTAAAAAAGAATGTGTTGTAAAATTTTATCATTTATGCATCTAAAACAAAAGTTTTAGCTAGTTTTATTAAAATAATTAAAAATTTAAAATCTGTCAATGAGTTTTGATTTAAAAAAAATCATTTTTTAATATTTTTGTTCAGTAATTTCTGGGTTTTGACAAATTTTGCCCGGATATTGCACCGGTTTCTAAACTTCAATTTCGAAATCAAATGCCTGGATTTTGCCAGGTTTTAATATAAAACTAGCTGACCTGGTGTGCTTTGCTGCACCTTCTAAAAATAGATAATATTTTAGGAAATTATTTAAATTGGTTTCATTTTGTTGGCTTCATTTTAAATCAAATTTCAACATAAAGCATGGATCACTACAAATCTGGACGCACTATTTATTTTACCATAGTGCTCCTAGTTGTCGGATCTGGAATGTTTTGGCAGCACTTTGTAGAGGAATGTTTCTTCTACCAGTGCTGAAAATTTCATTACGATTCGTTTTGTTTCAAAAAAGTTACACGTGATGGAAGCCGCGAGATGAAAATAAATTTTGAACACCCACGTCAAAAACCCGACGTGGTCGGGTTCAAAAATCGCGAAATCGTTAAAAATGGTCAAATCAACCATGTGCAGCGTTCTCAAACGTTTCCGTGAGATGCGTACTATAGATCGGCAGGTTCATACCAAGCGTCATAGTGGAATTAAGGATCGGAAACTGCATTTGAAGGTGTTATGAGAACGATCAAGGCAAACACAGGGTAGTCGGACTATGACATTGCCAAGAAATTCAACGCCGACCGGTGCACCGTCAGCAGAATTCGTCTACGCGAAGGAATACGATCCTATCGGACCAGTAAGCAACCAATCCGGACATTGAAGCAGAATTTAGTAGCCAAAGGACGTGCCCGCAAGTTATACAAGAAGATTCCAACGAAGTTCGACGGATGCATCCTCATGGATGACGAAACGTACGTGAAGATGGATTTTGGGCAGCTTTCTGGCCAAAAATTATGTAAAGCCACTGCCACTGGTCATGGTGATGTTCCCGGCAACTTCAAATTCGTTTTTGCTGATAAGTTTGCAAGAAAGTGTTTGATCTGGAAAGGTATTTGCAGCTGCGGACGAAAAATTCCGGTTTTTGTGAAAAACAAGACCATGGACTCCGAAATTTACAAGGAGGAATGCCTGAAAAACTTTTTTTTTCGTACATTAGATCTCACAAAGGACTATTTAAGTTTTCGCCAGATTTGGCAAGCTGCCACTACAGCTAGGAGGTTCTACAGTGGTATTGGGCCAACAGGTGGATTTTGTCGAAAAGGACATCAACCCACCCAACTGCCCTCAATTCCGCTCTATCGAAAAATTTTGGGCAATTGTCAAGCAGAAGATGAAGAAGAATGGTAGGACGACTCGGGAAGCAACAGAGATGAAGAGATTGTGGAACAAAATGGCCGCTGAGGTCAGCGAATAGGGTGTTCAAACTATAATGAGTGATACTCAACCAAAAGTTCGAAAATTCATCAAAACAACATCGGAATATTTTTTTTATTATTTTTCCTTTAAAGTGCAATAAAAACCCTACATTTCAAGTACAAAACATTTTTATTTCGTTTACATAGCTCCGAGATAGACCCGTTTTAATGCGTCCAGATTTGTAGTGATCCATGCTTTAATTCAGAGGCAACCGCTAAAAATAAGAGCTGGAACTGGAGTTTCAATTTGCCCTACAAAAATGAATTATTCTAATTTTCTGAATTATGATCTCTAAATTTGTCACATCTTCTCCCTTTTCAATGCGAGAAGGGCTCCCGAACTACTATATACACAGTGAAAGTATCTTAATAACGTCACATTTCGCTATATTTGTCTGATAAGTTTTCGAGATTAAAGTGAGTATCTCAAATTATTCGTACGCACACAACCTCTTTCATATCGTATAAGTACTCGATGCCAAAAAACTTGTATAAAAGTCCTTCTTTCTCCTTTCGATCTTCAAATACTGGAAAGTGGAGGGATTTTTCTCGTAATCAAAAGCCCTCTCATATCCCTGTTTCCACACTGCAAGGCAGTATGGTTTATAACATTCATAGAACTATATCTCGTATTTAAAAACCTTCCCATATAAAATTTGATTCTATTTCTTTAATTACTACTTCAGTTATACCAACAAAAATGTATTGGAGCCCCCTCCCCAGTTCCTGAGTACTCCCTGTAATAAGAGTGGTGTTTTAAATAATCATAGGACCATTTCTCAAACTCAAATTATTTTCCAAGCCGTATTTGGTTCCATTTGTAAGATAAGTTCTTAGTTTATAGAAAACAATTGTATGGGAGCCTCTCTCTTCCCTAACTTTATTCCCTATTGAAGCAGAATGCAATTTAAAATAAGCATATAACATTTTTCTCGTATCAGAATGCCCTTCCATGCCCAAATTTGGTTCCATTTCCTTGACAAGCTCTAAATTTATGCGAAAAAATGTAAAGGAGGCCCCCCTCTTTCCTTCCTATCACCCACACTGGAAGGAGGCAGTAGTACTAAATATTCATAGAAACATTTTTGGTACTTCAATACCCTCCCGAACCAAATATGGTTCCAATTACTGGATAGTTCTCGAGTAATATGTAAAATTGTATGGGAGCATCCTCTCCTCTAAAAATTTCCCCACTGAATGAGCAGAGGGTTTTCAAAATATCATAGTAACATTTGTCGTATTTAAATACCTTCCTATACCAAATTTGGTTCAATTTGATTGATCAGTTTCCCGGTTTAGAAAAAAAAAATCATAAAGGAGCAAATGGTTAAAGTTAAAACATGATATATTTTTTAAATTAAGTGTATTTCAAAGCTACAGTTGCGTTCAAAAAAAGTGAAAAAGTGTTTCACAAAATCAAAATTTATTACAAAGAATGTTGTAAATTGATAAAAACATTCCTGCAACAAGCGCTCCCCCTAACATTCCCAGACCTCCACACGAGAATAAAATTGAAATAAAATGTGTAAAACACTCCGTTTCTGCAGCCACCAACCGATTTGCAACTCTTTTTATTCGGAACTCTCAAAAATTTCGGTACATCCGATAGACACTTCTCCACTTCCTTACAGTTCTCACTTCAATCAAACCACTTCTAGTTTATTCCCGATTGTTTTACGTACTGAAATCAAAATATTTGTAAAATTCTCGCGGAAGGCAAGAAAAAACGCTTGCGATTAGCAAACGTTATCGCCTACTTCTACCAATTGGAGCCGTAGGGGTATTAGTGCATAAAAAGCTTATATCGAGAAAACATGCTTTTAAGTTGTTGTGTTTGGCCATTTTCCATACTCTTTTCGAAAATTTGTATTTTTTTTAACATAAAAGTACTAAAAGTATGTAAATAAATTTTAAAAAATTTGAAAAAAAAATCACCAGATATAGTTTGAAATATGAAGAATCGTTTGACATTTTTAACTCAAAATCAATCATTTTTGCACCTATAACCCTTTTAGCTATGACGGCGTCAAATAGCTTTAGGCACATATTAATCGCAGCGCACTAGATTGGGACTGCGCACTCATGACTGCGGCATTTGTGCAAAACTCATATATTTGTGCGACCAGTCAAATCAGTGTAAAACTTGTCGGATTTCTACACGCTAACCGCTTTTTCAGTCAACCTTTGTACGGATAACTGCGACTGCAAAACGTTGCATGAAATACAATTTTTAATGAAAGAGATAATATATACACAACATATTATATATGACCCATTCCAGGCACCCCTCAACTGGAGAACCGATTTTTTATTTTTCATTATCCAAAAAATAAATTACATAGCGTTAGAAAGGTTATTTCTTGAGTGTCATTTTCCATTAAAAGATTTTCAGCTACCTTTTTCTTAGAATTGAGTATGTTAACGTTGAAATTTAAAATTTTAGTATGAAATTAAATTGATTTTTGCAAATGTTTTTATTAATAACATAACTTTGTCAAAAATCTAGCTATGTCAAAAAAAATTATTACAAAATGATGGTAGAAAAAGCCATATTTTAAGCATGATATAAGATAAATAACAGTCACTGCAAGTTTACGCTCCAGAATCGTTGATAAAGGTATCTATTTTTAAGCGTTGTGACGTCACGAAAATTCTACTGTTTTTTTAATTTATGATTTACTGAGATTTAACATATTTTCGAAAATTGGAGGTCTCTTCAAACTTTTTGAGTGGAATTTAATGCAACTTTTAGATTGAAAATCGGTTTAGCAGATTGTGAGTTGCACCCGGGTAAAGAATGCGTTGTGACGTCACGAAAATTTATTTACTTTTTTTCGAAAATGTTCAAGACTTTTTACTTCAACACTATGATAGTATTTCTTCAATACAACTTCAACACAACATTGTGCTTTAATAAACGAATTCTATTGTCCAGTTTTTTAAAGAAACTTAATTTTTTTTTTTGCATTAACTCAGTTGCTTTTAATCATTTCTAATAAAACATTTAAAAAGCGCTTAAAAAACGCTTGATTCAAGAATTAAAAAAAACTATCAAACAAATGAAATCCTCATCGATTTTGTAAAAGAATATTTGTGAATCATAATGCAGGTAGTTATCTGTGGTTTGAATAAAAATCTTGCAAAAGATCAAGTTCTTCATATATCTATGTTAGAATGAAAACACCGCTTGTAGCTTCTATTTCTTTCTGGCATTATGTTCAAACAAAATAAGTTCCATGAAATAAATGTAATGAGATTCAAAAAATCTGGTAAACTGGTAAACTTAATAGATTAACTTTTTTTATTAAAAAAATTCATAACATTTTCATAGAAAATTAATTAAAAAAATTAATTAAATTATTTTAATAAAAAAACTGCCCTTATTGAAATTTCCACCTCATTGAATGTCACTAGAAAATCCAAATCGAGCCCCGTGTTCTCATAAAATCTCACAAAAGAGACTTTGAACTGAATTACAAAATTAAATAATTTCAAATATGTAGGTCTCACAAGGTCTCATGCAAAATTTGGGTCAGAATATTCTAAGGAAAGGGGTTGCGCAACGCACTTGAAGTTTGTATGGAATTATGTAGATTTTGTTCGGCATGATAAAAAAAAAACCGTTTTTCGTCAATAATTTAGGTCTTTATCAATCATTTTTTCTTTTAATTTGAGTATTTAAAAGCTTTGATTATGACAACATTTAATGTAAGGAACGCGTTTTCGATTAGAGTTATCATAAAACAGCTATAACGTTCAAAATTTGCGTCGAATATCGATCATTCAGGTATTTTTTTGTATTTGACCCATCAGAAGCTAATTTTTGAAACTCAACCTTTTAAACTAAACCATTGTCGAAATGGGATCTTGAGATAAACTATTTGTCATAATGAAAGTTTTTGTGAATGACTACAATTAAAACAAATATCAGCCGATAGGTACTTCAGAAATTGGTGAATAACTTGGTTTTCATGTCCTTCCAAAGCCAATATCTCATTATTCTATACAAATTTTAGGCTCATTGTGCCCTCTATTTCCGTGGGCCAATCCCCAAGTTTGGCACTGGACCTTTGTGTGAGGCCTAGGATCTATTTAAGCTTGCAACTTATAAGATTTTCATTAGATGGCACTCCAGTGAGCTTGAGCTTAGCTTTGAGCTTAGATAAACCGTACATTTCAGTAGTTGCTTCTCCGTGATTGACAAGAACCATCAAAATTGTACATAGATCCAAATAAATGGGGCTTGGGATTAGCTTACCATTTTCTGTGTACACGTTTCGAAGGGTCCTTATCTTATATGGTCAATAACGGCGCCGGCCACGTCCTTACGGTTCATCGGGGAAAGAGAAGGATTGTTAGTTCGACTTCCGTTGCTACTAGAGACCGAACACACCTCTAAATCTCCACGGTCGTCACAGGAAGGGTGGTTTGTTAGTGGGGAAGGTAAATTAGATCTGGATTCCCTTTGGGAAGGGATGTGATCAAAGCAAAGTTAAATATTTAATGTTCGTCGCGTTGCACACTATCGAGTTCACCGCGTTTTTATTTAGAGCAAATACATCCTAACGTGGCATTGTCATACACATACAATGTACTTAGCACCGGTGCAACTCACCGAATTTTACCGCGCGTTTATGACGAGGAGAGCAAAACGTCCTAACGTGGCATTGTCATACACGTACAATGCACAATTATATCGCGCGCTTCATTAGATGGCACTCCAGTGTCGATTAACTATCTTAGAAAAGATCGAAGGCTTTGAAATTACCATTTATTTTTCCTTTCCTTTGCAATTAAAGATTAAAAAGATTCAGAAACACATTTCAACGCTTTTACGAATAAATATTTCCTAGTTTTGGTTTTGTCCTAAATAATATTCACATGATCACACAAGAAAACTTCGAATAAAATTGATGTGAGCAGTGTTGCAAACCTTATCTGCATAAATGGGCCTTTGAGATGTAATTCCTTTTAATTTTTGAGAATAAATGGATCGATTTCATCACCAAATCACTTAATAAATAAAGTTTTTAAGCATTTTAAGTAAATTAAGCATAAATTTTAAGATTATACTTTGATTTATTTCATGTAGCTAACCATAAAATTTCGTGACGTACAACGCTTTGCAAAAACCTGCTTTAAAAAAATGGTGCGTTGTGACGTCACGAAACTGCATCGCTCTAAAATAAATTGAAATCAAAATTTGAAAAAATCAAAAACAGCGATTTGTTGGTTGTAATGAATCGATACTTTCCTGAAATTTTCATAAAATTTGATCAAATAGAAGAGCAGAAAAATGCGGCGATGGGCTTAAGATATAGCTCAGTTTGCAAGTCTGTTGTCTCCTGAGCCGATGTCCGCGAGTTCGAGCCCAAGAGTAAACATCGAACGCAGTTGTACCGGATAAGTTTTTCAATAACGATCCACCAACTGCAACGTTGATAAAGTCGCGAATGCCATAAAGATGGTAAAACGACTATAATCGAAAAAAAAAAAAAATGCGGCGTTGTAAAAAAAACTGAAAAGTGGAAAAAGAGGCGCGTTGTGACGTCAAGATTCCTTTTGCTTATATTTTGTTAACTATTTATTCTATACAAATACTTTTGGTTTCAATTTGAAGAGAATTAAATTTTGACCTTATAATGTACAATTTTTAACAATGTGCGATTTGACCTATAAAACTTACATACAATATACCAAAAAATTGTTTTGCAAACGTTGTGACGTCACGCTGGAATGGGTCATATACTAAAGTTTTTCATCAGGATTAGAAAAATTCATCAATATTGAGGATAATCATTAAGGCATGGCTTACAAAAGAATCGACCAACAAGTGAAAAGTAACAACTGATGTTCTGAGGATATACAAGCTACACTTGAAATAATATTACGTCAACATTTTCTTTAAACCAATCGATTTTAATTATTTTTATTGTTATTTTAACCAAACAATTTTTCGATGTTGTATCATGTTTAATAGTAAAAGTCCAATTCAAATAAGTTACATAAATATTGCTGTCGAATATTGTTGTTCTTATGAAATATTCCGTTTGATTTTCTTATTTGGAACTCTCGTGAATTCCACATGTGAATTGAAGCTGTCAAGATGCCGGTGATTTACCACTGAATGGAAGGTGAAAACTGAATTCCTTCAACAACATATGCCGTCAAGAGACTCATTCGGTTGCCTACACCCTCCCGCTGGGTAGTTGACTAGACGGCTGATCCATTTTGCGCTTAGAAAATTAATCTAGTTGTAGAGGTCGTTAAAAGTTTCCATATCATTGGACATAAAGAGAGAAAAAATCCACTATTCCATCCATCAGCGCGTGTGTTGAAGATTGTCAAATCATTCGCACAAGGAAGATTAATGGGTGGATTTTAAGTGTACCCATCAAATGTTGTGTTTCACAATACTTATGTGTATGTCCGGTCGGTCGTTTCTTTGGACAGTTGACACAAACGGGACCCTATCGGGATCGCTTTTTTTTTTACTCTCCATCACCCTCTCCTGTTAATTCGTTTTCTAAGTCTCATGTTACTTGTTTGATATTTTTGCTCGCAAATCTGAAAACTTTGCACCACTCACTTCAAACCAAACCAAACACAGGCCTCTATCGAAATAATAAATCTTGTGCGAGTCTATAAAACATCAGGGGGACATGTTCTGGGCAGAGCCAAAAGGTTTCGGAATAAAAGTAAGTTCGCTGGAGGTAAAACACCGTCCGAAAACTGGGTCACCTTTTTCCCGTCCCGACGACGACGCTCGAACTCAAATTCAAACACCTTCGCGCGCGCCAAAAATGTGTTTTGCTTTGGGATCCTCTCTAGGCGATGTATGTATGTTGTTAAAAAAAAAGTAATGATTCCTCTCGAAGATTTAGTGCAAATATAACTGACTTGGTGTCACCTCGTTAGGAGATACCAATTGGTGAACGAAATTGCAGATGGGATTATATAACCATTTTGTCGCGCTGTTTTGGACTGGGAATCGTCGAAGATTTTCACGCGCCGCCGCCGCTTTGCTGTTGGACGTATTTAGTTGGATGGGATGAGGCTCGATTTGAACTTTTCGTAATTTTCGTCAAGAGAGCAAAATTTTATGTGTCCATCAATTGTAAAAATAAGAATTTTACATTATATGGAAGTAAAAGTTGTCCTTAAAAAAATATTTAATATTTTCGAGAAAAAAAACTTTAAAGGTGTTCTTATTTATTTTTTTGCAGTTTTGCACAAAATTTGAAGCAGAATTTGTTAGACAAAAATGAAAGCATAAATCAGTGCAAAGTTTAGAGTTAAAACTGTCTAAAAAAATCTTCTTTGAATTTCATTATTCGCCGAAATGGAACAAATTAAAAAAGTAAACATTCCTGCGGCGATCCTAATAAGATAACAAATATTTATAATGTATGTATTAGCTGATTTTACCCGGCCTTCCTCGGGTTTACATAAAATATATGTATAAATATGAGTTGCTTGACTTTTCGAAATTTTGGAAGCAATGTTTTCATTATTAAAAAAAAATACTATCCTAAATAGTTTGGCCATGTAAAGTTGTATGTTTTTTGAGTTTTTTAAAGTTTTGATTGGGATGATTTACAAAGTTTGTCGTTTTCATTTTATTCGAAAACTTATAGTTATGAGGTTTTTATTGATAGAAATTTAAAATAATTTTCCTTGAACGCTCATTCATCCTTTCACGAAAAATATTTTTAAGCACCGTTTTTAGGAAGCTTCAAAAGCCATAAATTTTGGTTATCTTTGTGTGATAACAATGCTTTTTTTATCTTTTCCATGTGGGGCTTGTGATATAGCTCAGTTGGCAAGTCTGTTGTCTCCTGAGCAGATGTCCCGCGAGTTCGAGCCCAAGAGCAAACATCGAACACAGTTGTACAGGATAAGTTTTTTTATTTATTTATTTATTTATTAAGTCAAACTATGTAGACTACAATACTTAAAACTACTTAAAACTAATGTAAGCTATTGTTTTGTTGTTCTATGAAGTTGTTTTTGAATGCCTTTTTTAATTGTGTTTTGTTCATCGCTACGTCTAGAATTTCACTTTTTAAATTGTATTTGTACATCATTTGATTAATAGGTTGATGTTTTGCATAGTCTTTGTCGTAAAGTTTAATGTAGAACAAATGTTTATTTCTTAATGGACGGGAGGGTGCGTAAAAATTTAGTTTTGAAAGTAATTCAGGACTGTCTATTCTTTGTGTAACAACATCATTTACAAATGCAATTTGGGAAAATTCTCTGCGTTTACTGAGAGGTTCTATATCAATAAGCTTACAACGAGATTCATACGATGGCAGAGGAAAAGTGGTCCAATTTATTTTACGTAGCGCATATAACAAAAATTGTTTTTGAACTGATTCGAGACGTTGCTCGTGAATATTTGAATAAGGATTCCATATTATGCTACAATACTCCAATATCGAACGAACATAGGATATATAAAGTGATTTTATGGTGTACGGATCTTGAAAGTGTTTGCTGAAACGTTTTACAAATCCTAGCATGCAATATGCTTTATTGATGATACTGTTCTGATGTTCTACAAACGTGAGTTTTGAATCCAATATGACGCCGAGATCCCTTACAATTTTGCATTTTTGTACTGGTTGATTGCCTAATTTTGTTTCAATGATAGGGTGACTTTGTCCTTCTGCTAAATGATATAGAGTTGCATTTTTTAACATTCAATTGAAGTAAACTTTTGTTGCACCATTCAAAGAAAACATCGATTTCGTTTTGAAATGTTTCAACATCTTCGGTTGTTTTTATTCTCAGAAATAGTTTAATATCATCGGCGTATATTAGGTATTCGATCCGTTTTAGAATAAAGGAAATGTCGTTAACGAACAGTATGAAAAGGAGAGGTCCTAAATGAGACCCCTGAGGCACACCAGAGGTCACAGCTACAGATTTGGATAATTCGTTTTGGAAACGAACGATTTGTGTTCGATCAGTTAAATATGATTGTAACCAGGAGAGAAGATTTGGATGAAAGCCAATTTTTTTTAATTTGAAGGTTAAAAGGGGTATGTCAATGCGATCAAAGGCTTTGCTAAAGTCGGTATAAATAGCCTCAACATGAAAGCCTTTGCTCATAGAATCGATAACGTATGTAACGAATTCGAGAAGATTTGATGCTGTAGAGCGTCCTTTGAAGAAACCATGTTGTTTACTCGTTTTTTCAATAACGATTTGCCAACTAAAACGACTATAATCGAAACAAAAAAAAAATATCTTTTCCATGTGTTATCTAATGAAAATGCACTTTCTTCAGCATGTTAACATATGCGAACAACCCCTTCTTATCCAACTTTTTAGAAAGGTCTATTCAAGTTTCATTTACTTAGAAATTCCTAAAAAGACTTCCGCTGAAACCTTGTTGAAGACTTACTCTGCATGTTTTTAATTATATGTACCTTTTTTGTTCATGAAACTAATTTCAGTCTCGATTTTATTTGTGTTTTCTTGTCTTCTAAATGCTCAACATCACATTCAAAAACGATTTGATAGATTTTACAAGGTCACAAGATTAACATCCTTACGGGGTGCAAAGAATTTTAAAGCTAATTATGATTAATTTGGGACCCAAATTTGGATGCCCGGATAAAAATTGGACTCTGGAAAATCTTTTGTTTTTTGTGATTAACTTGAAAAATATATTAAAATCATTTAACAAATTTCTGCATTTTTTGACAAGAATAAAAATAAAAAACACAACATTTTTAAAGAAATTTGAAATCAATCATCAACTTTCCCAAAGACTTCAAGTAATTCTGAGTTTTGCGAAAAAATATATAGAGATTTCCCATTTTTTTTCTTTCTTATTTTTAAAATTCTTTGAAACCAAATTTAATTTTCGATATTTTGAAAGCAAAGATCTAATCGTTATGCAAGTATGATTTTTTTTTAAAAAGATTTAAAAAAAAAAAAGTTTTATACTTTATTTAGTAATGTCCAGAAATACTTGTAATGATATCCTTCCAAATTTTTAAAAACTGTAGAATTAAACTTTTACTTTTTTTCAAAATATTATTCCTTTGATTTAAAAAATAGGTATAATAAACAAATTCAGAATCAGATTTTTTTTCACGTAGATTTGATATTTCAGTTGATTTCACTTAAAACTGATACATTTTAAATCTTTTGAACTCCATATCGCCAAAACTAAAGGTGATGAACAAAAAATTCACAAAAGATTCGAGTTCAGGGCGCTTAATCTACCAGTCAATTATTAAATCATAGCCACTAAAATGCTTTTCCCTTGAGTTATCAATTAAATTTTATTAATGAGTTATTAAAAGGAAGGGGGCGGAATTTTATAAAATTTTCACTGCCGAACTCGAGAACTACAATAGCAAATGGAATCAAATTTGGCGTGGAAGGGTATATGAGTAAGAGAAATGTTTCTATGAATATTGGGTAAAGTCTGTTTCACATAGAATCTGGTCGTGATAAAATAGATCAATTCTCCGCAAAGAAATAACGTACAACAAAAGTATAAATGTCATTTTGATGGGTTTTTATTGCACTTGTAGGGTATTTATTTGCACATTTCTTCAGTTTGCCCTTAACTATTGCCCAATATGTCTTGATCGGACTTGTTCTCCTTATACTGCTTAACGACATTCCTCTTCTGGAGACATTCTTCTTTGTAAACATTTCCATTCATTGTGTCCCCAGTGATGAAAATCTTAGTTCTTCCCACAACTACAGATCCCTTGCCAAATCATCAACTTACGAGCAAATTTATCTGCGAAAACAAACTTGAATCTACCCGCAACATTCCTTTTACGCTTCGCAAGGTAAAATTTGTTACCGGGTATTTGTCCAAAATCCATTTTGAAGTAAGTTTCGTCGTCCATCAGAATGCATCCGTTGTACTTGGTCAACACTTTCTCGTACAACTTACTTGCCCTGGTTTTTGGCAACCAGGTTTTGTTTCAGCGTCCTCTTGAGGTGTTTGCTTGCATGATACGACCACAAGCCTTCTCGCAAACAAATTCGTTGAGCTGTTCTGTGGTTCGTCTTGAACTTTTTCGCCAAATCACGTAAGAAGATTCCAGAATTATTGTGAACTGATCGAATTACCTTTGCTCGCAGCTTCCGGTCATATGTTCCACTTTTACGCCTGGTTTTTTTTTTTTTGCTCGATCCACCGTAAGAGTCTCCCGGTAACGTTACAGCACCGAATTTACAGTCGATTTTGGATATTTCAGGAATTTCGCGATCTTTACCCCTGACCACGTCGGTTTCTCTACGTGAGTGTGCAAAATTTTCTCTCGCCTTTCGCGTTCCATCGTCGATAACTTTTGACTGACTGCTTCAATCTTGATGAAATTCCGGATCAAAACATTGTCAATAGATCCGCGATGTGACAACTAGGGGCGCTGCAGTCAATGAAAAGATGCGACTAGATTCTATGTGAAACAGACTTTAAAGGAAATTTCGTTTACATAAAGTATGAAAAGTAGGGGTACTAAATGTGATCCTTGCGGAACTCCTGAAGGGCCTTGAATAGGGAGCGATTTCTTTCCATTGAAATTTATTATTTGTTGGTGATTCTTTAGGTATGATTCAAGCCATTTCAGGAGTTTAGATTTTGTTCCTATTTTTTGTAATTTGAAAAGAAGCATTGGTATGTCTATGCGATCAAATGCCTTACTAAAGTTTGTATAAAGAGCTTCCACATGGTTGCCATTATCCATTGCATTCAATGAAAAGTCTATAAATTAAATTAAATTAGTTGAGGTTGAACGGCCTTTGAAAAAGCCATGTTGCCTGTCAGTTATTCGGTCCTTAATTTGGAAAAAAAATTGTCACGATGACTAACGTTATTGCTAGACTCTTAATACACAGTGTCGTGCTTCCATTTTGATGAATGAAAAAGCTAGTGAAACTCAGTAAAAATTGTTGAAAAGAAACACAAAAACACAAAATGTTTAAGTGATTACCATTTGCAGCTTTTGCAGCATTCCATGTTATATCTTATTTATACGCGGTTGAAATACGATATCTTTATTATGTTTATTTGTATTTGGTTCAACGCATTTTTTTGTTTTACAAAGCTTTATAACTTTCACGTGAAATATGAATCAAAATTCATCTTGATGGTATATTTTTAAATGAAAAGAGGCGAAAGGAAACGCTTTTGGTCCAACACGTAAAAACTAATCACGAGAATCAAAAAATTGCTTCGATTACGTTGAAACAACTTTATCGAAATCATATTTAGACAATTTTCCAATTCTCTTGGCTTTAGATTCAATAGGGAATGAAACACATAAATATGTACAGAGTCAATTATTGCGTATAGGTTTTTTTTATCTAGTTACTTTGCTAATTTGCTTTTTTTTCAACTATTTTAAAGTTTGGACATGATTAGAAAACGAATAATATTATTTTCCCCGATTCTTGTTTAACTTTTCAAGAATAAAACAGAACATAGAGCGGGAATAAAATACCTTTCTACTACGCTGAAATACTTTCACTAGAATAAATTCAGATATTTTAACTTACCACAACTGGTCGATAATTGTTGCTTTGTTTTTTTTTATTTGAACGTGTTCGGAAATTTGTGATTTGGCATTTCAAGAGCATTGATTATAAGGATATTTTGTAAAACATTTGAATTAAAGATTAATAAAGTAGATTTTTGAAATTTATGGTCTTTAATAATAAGAAATTTGAACTGTTTAAAAAATAAACTTGAAAAAATGGAAAGTAGGATATTTAATCATTTAGGGTTTGAGAAAAATAAAAATTTGCCACGTCTTGGCAAGCTTCCCTTGTTTGAACATAAACATTCGGTATGGTTGAAAACAAATTAAAATTGTTTAAAATTTAAAACAAACAAAAAATTTTAAAATCTTTGAATATTTTTTATTTCAGATTGATATTTTATTTTTTTTTTTAATCTTTGGATATTTTTATGTATTAAATCGATGACACACGACTAGTTTTGAAAACGGTTCTTTTACACTTTTTTGTTTAAAAAATATAAACAGTTTTAAAAGATGTTTGCTATTACAAATTTACAAAAAGTGAAAAAATGAAAAAACCATTGTTAATGAAGATAAAGATTCAAGTTTAACGACTTAAATTGATCACAACAAGAAGGCTACCGTTTTTTATTCCAGATTTTTCTTCGTTACCGGATGACGTTTTTTTTATTAATATTTTTTTGAATGAGTTTAGTTAGTTTTTAAATAAAAGAACCGACAACCCTTTTTAGTGATAGAAAATTTAAAAAAAAACTCAACTTAAAATTTTTTGTACAAATTTTTTTTGCCATGTATGTTGAATAGAAACGTTTTGCGATCAAATTTTGGGTAGGCATTCTTGTCATATTATTTGATCTTCGTATATCAAATTAATCAACAAGGGAATCATTTAACAGAAATAACAGTATCGACTGAACGGAACTGAAATAATCGTTAACATTAATATGAGGCAAAGAGTTGATTTATGGGTTTCCAAAAACGATCTTATTATATCATCAAAATTCACATTACAAATTGATAAAGTAAAATAAACAAAAATAGAGGATCACTTCATTCATTAACAATAGAAGCATTTGATAGAAGTATTTTTACCCTGAAAATTCGTTTTTGAAAATACATTAATGTAGCAGGAATAACAGCTAGGAAAACTAGTTAGCTAAGAAAATTTTAGAATATTTTTTTAATTTACTATTAAGTTTCTTATCACTGCCTCAAAGATAGAAATAGGAGATTCCTTAGGAAATATCTAGGAGCATAGGTGGTGTAGTAAAACTCGATCTCACCATTCACCAAAATGGATCCTCATCTCTACCTTTCATTAACTAACACAACCCCTTCCTTTGATACTTGAATATGGATTCGCAGACGTTCCATAGTTTGTGATTCTAACTTATCTCTGGTTCTGACTATTTCAAAACTATTTTTGGAGTATGCAGGAGCAAGAGGTTGCTAGTTGAACCCAAAGAGTATCATACTAACATTCCCCATTGACTACTAGGACGTGGCCGGCGCCGTTATTAATCATTTATAGACTAGGAGAGCATGAGTTTTGTGCATTGAGAATGTACTGCTAATCCCAAGCACTATTCTTTCTGGCTTTGTGCAAAATTGATGGCCTCGATTAATCACGGAGTAGCAACCATTGGCGAGGTAGAACTTGTTCTGCTTAGCCACGCCAGCGATCATAGAATTTGAAATGCGTAAGTTGAGTAAAGAACTAGATAAATATGTTATCAGAAGTTTCACTTCTTTTTTGTATATTCTTGATGAATAATCATATCTATACAGCATTTCAAGTTCAATGATTTAAGGTGGATATGAATAGTCAACCAAGTTAAGCTAAGCTAAGCTTAATTTGGAAAAAAAACGTTTATAATTGCTTCAAAAAGCTTGGGAATGCAAGAGATAATAGCTATTCCGCGATAATTTCGAATGTTAGACTTTCGACCAGATTTGAATATAGGCACTAAAAATGAGATTTTCCAAATTTTAGGAAAATTTCCTGATTCCAATGAGTTGACATATTGAAAAGCCAAAACAATGGAGCTGTCAGTTCCATTGCCAAACTTTTCATGAATACACGAGGAATTCCGTCTGGTCCTGGACCTTTCGAAGCGTCTAGATTTTTTAGTCCTTGCACAATATCCTGCACATGAACTTGATTAATGCTAATGTCCCTTGAGAATTCTGGAGAAATGAAAAATAATCGTGAAATTTGCAAAAAGATTGCAAATTTGCTCCGAGTTATCACCGACATGTTCGTCAAGGTGCATTGTTGACGAAAAATTTCCAGTTTTCAACTTTGTTTTCACGTAGTTGAAAAAATTCTTTGGACAAGTCTTTATTTCAAGTTCAGTTTTTCGCATTGTATTCTTCAAGTGCATTGCTAATGGCCAAGTTCAGTTGATCGCATAAGTTTAAATACGATGCTAAATTTTCATTTGTATTGTACTTTTTGTAAAATTTATGTGCTTTTTGTTTCCGATTCAAGGGTAGAAGACAAACTTTTAGAATTCTCGTCGTCTGATATTTATAAACTGTGAAATGAGAACTAATATGGCAAAGAAGTCACCGGACCTTTTATCTTCGGATTTTACTAGATTTTTGTCTAGAGTCAGGGCACCCTGAATTAAGGATCAAGTCTCTTTGACTTTGAGTAAAGGATCAAGTCTCCTGTAACTTAAAAAATATCACATTTTTTTCTTTCTCACGACTTCACTGCTTCTAGTTCATCTACGAGTTCATGTATGAAAATAAGAAAAGGGGATCAAGTATCCCCATTCTTCCCTAAAGTATCGAAATTTTGAAAATATAGAATAAACCCCAACAGGCTCATTAAATTTGTCTTAATTTATTCAGAAATTCAACAAAATGCCTAAAAAGCTTAAAATAAGCAGCTTGTTGCAAGCAATAAAGGAAATTCGAATAAACCATCTTTTTCTCGAGTGTGTTTGTTGAATTTTCTGAATCCTAAATAAACTAATAATTTCAAATTTATGTTAATTCAACTTATCTTACAATTTTGTCTAATGCTAGTTGAATGAAACATCTTATCTTTCAATTCGAAAAAAATAAAAAAAATGAATATTGAATAATGATTTTTTTTAATATCTACTCTACTAGGTTTAACACCCTTGAGTATCAGCATATGCACAAAAGCAACCCATTTGTCAAATTGAGTAATCGATCAAGAACCACCGGCTGAGCAGCTTACATACCTTCCTGGGATGGCTTTACATGTTTCTGCATCGAGCCACGAGAAGTTGTAGCCTTTTGGGAAATGTTGAGGAACGTTGCGCATGAAGAGGCCCGCGAAGCGTACCGCACAAATCAGCATGTAACGCGTGGGAAGCTACAACTTACTTTTGTTGCACCAGCAAGCAAGTTCTGCATTGTACCTACTCGACAGCATCAGCTAGTCCTGGTCCAGCAGCACCTGAAGGCGCACGGTTTAAAAAATGATCGCCCAGACAGGCAGCCGGACATTAGTGTCATTTACATACGCGATAATAATTAGATTATCTGACATCTGCAATTGACTCAAATGAAGTTGAAACCTTCGATTGCGAGCGGGAGGAAGGGCGGAAAGACTTGAAGAAATTGTTGTTGTTCATGCGTTCTGTAGTGACTTTGTGCCAATCCAGCAGTGTCTGAGTCTAGCAGCAGGGGGTGGCGAAGAGCTGCAGCTGGCTGCAGGATTATCGATCGATTTACTTATGCATGCACACATTAATCCGGAGGTGTTGACAGACTCATCGGATTTATCACCTCCCGGAATAACTAGGACAACAAGAGAGCAACAAGTTGAATCAGACGCAATGAAAACCAATGGATCAAATCATGATACAATAAAGGTAGATTGATTTCGAGGATATACGAAGTCATAAATATTGATGAAGGATTTAAATAAAAATTCAACCGCAAGGTAAACTTAAAATTACTATATCAAATCTTTTGTTAACACAACTCTTTCAATAAATAACTAACTCAATTAAAGTTAAACATTTTAAACCTATTCCTGAATCTGATCCTAAACTGGATCGTGAACCTCATTTTTGAACCGTATATTTACTGAATACTTACTTGGTCATGGTTCTGATCCTGGATCTGAAATTCTAACCCACTTTCCGATCGTGGATCCTCACCAAGAATTCTGATCCTTATTTCGGATAATTTTTTTTCGATTACCATCTTTATGGCATTCCCGAATTTATATCAACGTTTCAGTTGGCGGACATTTATTGAATATCTTATCCGGTACAACTGTGTTCGATGTTAAGGCTCGGCAAACATCGGCTCAGGATGCATCTGACTAGCCAACTGAATACTTGATCCTGATCCCGAATTCTTAATTGTTGAACCTGAATTTGAATCTTGTGTTCTGAATCCTGTTGGTTCAGAGTTCAGAATATCAAACCCTGATGGTGATTTTGGATTCTGATCAATTGAAACATGATTCTAGACTCCTAGTTTCCGATCCTGATTCTGATACCAGATACTTCACTCCAATCTTGAATACTAGGTCCTGATCCTTATTTCGAATCTTTAGTTTTTTTGCGCATTCTGATCGTAGAGTCTGATCCTGGACTCTGATTCCGGATCTTGATGCTATTCTTTTTCTTGGATATATGTACTTGCATTTTTATTATCTATCTATATATTATCTAGATTATCTAGAATTTGAATCTAGGGTCTTCATTCTGGAAATCAAATTCTGATCCTGGATTCTAATCCTCAATCTCTGAATCCTGATCCTGGATTCCGATCCTCGATTTCTATCCCGGATTTTTTTTCTGGACCGTAATCCTGAATTCTTATATTCAAACTCCATCCTGTCCCAGATTGTGATCTTGATTCTGATGCTGAATTCTGAGAACTGCTCCCGGATTCATATCCCTGGTTCTAATCGTTGATCCTGATCCTCGACACTCATCCTGGATTCTGATTCTGGACTCTGATCCCAGATCCTGATGCTAATCCCGGCATTTGAAAATGATCCTTGATTCTATTTAATACTTATCCCGCATCTTATAAAATTCTATTCCGGAACTCGGATTGGGATCTTTATGCGGATCATGATCATCGATTCTAATGCCCGATATTGAACCTGCATGCTTATTTTGAATCCCAAGCCTTATTCTGGCTCCCGATCCTGAATTCTGATCTTAAACTTATACCGGCTCATTTTCCTGAGTCTGGATTCATTATCTTTCTTTCTTTTTGATACCGCAATAATTTTTCATTTAGAATTTTAATCGCGACGTGGTTTTGAGGTGAAATTTTCGTCTTGATTTTAAATTTTAGGAGATCAATCATCCATTATTGTTGAAAGCACAGCATTTTATGCTTCTTCAGGATGAATTGTCTCAAAATCCAATTCACACTTCAAACTTAAGGCAACCCATTGCCATCGTCAAATCTAGTTTAAATTTGGCATATGACTTTCTGATTTCTCTTTTAATCGATTATAGTAAGGTTGCCAGATTGTCCGATTTTTCCGGTTTGCCCGGATATTCAATAAACAATTTGGGAAAAGTCCGGTCATTTCATTTGAAAAACCCGGATTTTACCCGGGTTTATTCTCATTCTCAAATGAAACTAAAAAACAAATTGTGTTGTGAAATCTTTTAATTTTTGCGTCTAAAAAGAAATTTAATCATGAAAAGTTTTTTGAAAGCCTAAAATACGATATCAAATCTGCTGATTAATTTTAATTGAAAATTGAAATTTGGAAAATTGAAT
>NW_026598750.1:0-25000 GCF_029784155.1 Uranotaenia lowii
CGTAATTTCCGACTATTTTCTCGGGAACAAGACAATCGCTCAGGTTGAACATTTGAAAGACATTTTTTCTAATTTTTGACCAACAAGGCTGGATTTCAGGATTCACACCAATTATATAGCAGTTACTGTTTTTAGCTCATCTACACAATAATATTTAAAATTTGAAGTAGAAATCCAGCTTCATGATTTAGGTTAAAAAATCCACGCTGAATGTAAAAGTTTGGTTATTTCAATGGTAATTGATTATGGATTATCACTACAATTTTGAAATAGTTTCAACATTCAGAAATTGACTCTTTATGCAATATGTTTTTATTTAATTCAATCATTATAGAAAAAAAATTAAAATATTGAGAACATGAAGAAAAAAATCGACTTTTCACCTTTTTCATAAATAATTCGTTACAAATTAGTTACTTTTTCTTTAGATTCAGTTCCAATAAAGCTCATAACATATCTACTAGACTTTTATAAGAGCTTGACACTCAAGAAAAAACAAATGAAAATGAAGTTTCAAAAGCTTCATAACTAAAAATATAATTTTGATTATCTTATTTTAGAATTAAATTTATATTTTTAAATTGAAGAGTTTTAATAAGAATTTATAATAATTCAATACTTTCGAACAACGATTCAGCAAAATATTTCATAAAAATAATGAAATATTCAGTTTTTAATTCATAGCAATTATTAAAAAACACTTTTTTCAAATAATTGTTTTGGAATCATTGCAAAATGAGAATCATTAAAATTTTTGGTGAGTGTCTTACCCGGATATGAAGATTCCCATTAAAATATTGTGGATTACTTGAAGATTTTTTTTTTACAATTTGCTTCCAAGACAATGTGTGTTTAATTTTCATTTGTGAAATGACATTTATATCGTTAAATTATTTAAAGAATTTTTAAAGTTATAATTTTTTAACTGCAAAATGTTTAATTACGAAAATTATCGTTTTTTCAACACTTTTTTATGGTGAACATCTATGATTCGCAGATTGTTTTATAAAAAGATATCGAAATAAGTATAATGAGGAAATTTGTAAATAGTTTTCACTATTTTTCTTTAATTTCAAATTTTTCAAATTTCAAACCTACAAGTATACAAACCTACTAAATACAAGACTTATTTGCAACTGCAAACACCCCCCCCCCCCCTCCCCCCCTTCCTCCATGCACCACTATGTTTCTCAAAATTAACCTTTTTTCCGCCAGATATTTACGATCCTTCTTATTGACTGATTTTTGAAAATTTGGAAAATCACCCCCCCCAAGAGCCAACTCTAGGACCGCCCCTGCGATGAGCCACTCGAGTGGGGTAGGAAGACATCACCGGTCAGGATTCGTCTGAGTTGCAAGCGTTAAAGACGCGTTCGTGTGCAGTCACGGGCGCGAGTCTAGGATAAGCTGCCCTCGATTCGGCACACGGCGGGCAAAAAGCCTAGGGTTGCCAGCCCCAAAGTTGCAAGCCCAAGGAAGAAGGAAGACCGGACCACGGTCGGAGTAGAATGTCCTTTCGGCGGGGAGCATCTGAGAAGTGTCTTCTGCGTATGCCGAGCTGTTAGGTACGTCGTGAACGTTGTGTGGGACACCTCCACCGCCGCGTAGTATCTCAGTAGAACGCGCTCCCTACGACGGAAACTGCGGGGATAAGACTTGACCTTCTTCGCAGTCGAACTCGTAGGGGGAAGAGTATTTACGCCGCGAAATATTCTCGAGTAGGGTGACTTCACGTCGTCGGCGGGTGAGTCACTCGAATCGGTTTAGGAAGACGTCTTCGCCGGGAATCATCCGAGTAGTTTTGTAAAGCCCCGTACGTGTGCTGTGACAGACGCAAGTATAGGATAAGCTGCTCTCGATTCGGCACACGGACGGGCAAAGTGCAGAGGGCCTCGAGCCAAACCAAGCGGAGCCAAGATCTCGAGTCGTTAGAGGAGAGGTCATTGGTCTCTTGCAATGGTCTCGAACAGAGGCGGAGCGCACGATAGTCGTGGAGCGAGCCTCGAGTTAGGAGTAAAGGGCGGGTCGTCAGAGTAGAGGTCCTTAGACTTGAATTGTAACAAGAGGCAGGGTATATATGCTGGAGTTTTGACTTGAATTTGAGTTAACCGATTTGCGCTTAAACGCGGACTTGATCTCCCATCTCGGGTACAGCCTTCGATGCAGGTCCGGATAGGAATTATGACCAGAGGCCCCAGATGGACTTTATGACGTAGGGGTACTTAGTATCATGAGTCGACTCTGGACCCAGAGTAGCATACTGGGGGACGCGGTGGCTCGCCGTGCCTTGGAATGCAATCCGTAAAAAGGATTTACCACCTGGGTGATCAACTTATAAAAAAAAAAGATTGGCACACAGAGTTTCGAAGTGTATTTCACGTCATCCTCCAGGTATCATTCCGAGAAAGCCGGACCTGACCGGACTAGTCGAAAGGAGAAGGGCATGAATGTATTAACGCAATGCAGGAGCATTCAGAGGTCATAATGGCTCGGTGGAACACCAAGACGAATTGCCACAAGCCTGGCCTCAACAATATAGTCTATTGATCTCAAACAAATATCAATTTTTGAATAAATTTGGTTTTTGTTTTATTTTTATTGCAGGAACTAACCAAACTAACTTGCATTTACCTTTCAAATCAGTGAATGGGAAAACGTTATTATTTACTATTTCCCTAGTGAAAGCGAAAAAGATAAAATTTACCTTTTCGATAAAAAAATTGTAAAATTCACCGAGAAAGGTGGGTGGAAAAAATCACCTCGCTTCTCGGCAAATTTTACCTTTTTTTTTATTTTCCGTGTACGATCCGAGAATTTATTGGGAGATCTTGGAACTGGGATTTCTAGCTAGAAGTCACTGAATTTATTATGACAGGTCTTCGGACCCTTAGAGGATTCTAAAAGCAACAAGGCAAAAGGTGGTCGTTTAGCGAATCCGAGGTAACTTTCCTTCGCTTGTTTCTTCTCTTTCAGCGAATCATGTGTCAATTTCGAAATAAGTTCTACAAGAAAACAAACATAAAGCATATACTACTCACCACAACTTGGTCATCCGATCCTGGTACCCGATGCCGATGATGTACAGCACCAGCGCGTGTAACAGTTCACAGGCAGCAACCTTGGTCTTGCGATCACTGGATCCAACAGCCAAACTACAAACCCTGGCTATGATCGTGTCCAATTTAATAATGGGACGCATCCCTACACGGGCCAGTAGCTGTAACGTAATGCTACTGTTCGAGTCAAGGTCCCACAACACCAGAGGCCTATCTGCTGTGGTGGAGTTGTTGTCCCTGTTTTGAACCATCTGAATGCACAGGCTTGGCTCGAGTTCGCCCAGGAAAAGCAGGATTCGCAGTTGGAACTTCAAAAGTTCGCTTTCCGAGCTCTCGAGCGCGTGCTGTAGTTTTATCTTCTCAATTTTACTGGCGCTTAGCTGTACACTTCGTTTGCGTTGAAACTTGACTAAGCGAGCGTTCGTTGGAACGGCTTGGGTTGAGTCGTTGGTTTGTAGATACGTGTCGAATAGGGGTAGCGTTCGGGCAATTAGACTTTCGCGGTGTTCCCTGGAAATAGGTGAATCGTAGGCCGACACTTGCTGCAGACAGGAGAGGACTGCGTTAGCTAGCGAGAGTATTCCTTTGCCTAGCTGAAGCGAGATGCGAAAAATGTCCATCAGTTCCTGGGAATTCTCCAGGAAACTTTCTAGGAGAATTACTGGTGCCCCTAGGATGAAACGTAGACAGGTGATTTGAAGTTCACCGGTGGAATGTCGGGCTTTGGCGATTTGTAGTTCCAGATAGTAGACGAGAAGATTGATTGTGGAGGCTTTGGTGAAAGATGGTTCCATTGGGTTGCTTTTGAAATATTGCAGCTGATTAGCAAGGTACATGCCTAAATCGATCAATTTTACTAGTCCACTAACCAGAGGGTATTTGAGAGACTTTCGTATCATGTAGTCGAAAAAGAGGGGTATCCAATCTTCGAAATATTCACGAATGGTCGTATTGTATCTAAATAAATCCTGGTATAGGTCCACCAAATTGAAGAAAATGTGGAAATCTTTCGGTTTCACTGGAACTAAATCGATGTTTGGGTCGCAAAAGAACATTTCGTGGTCTTCGCCTGTTGCATCCTTGATCGTTCTTTTCCGCGTTTCGAGATTAATCTTGTCCAACAAGAGGAACAAGTTGTTCACTAGGTGATCGTAGATAGTTTTTATCAGCGGACTTCTGTCTGAGTGAAAACTGCTTCCAGGTGATAGAATTCCTTTCCATAAGGGTAGATAGTGTTTGTACGTAATGTAGTCCTTCCAATTAGAGGTTTCATCAGCATCTTGGTTTACATCAATAACCAAAGTGTGGGAACAGGTCCAAATTAAACCGCGTAGTACAACTTTGTCCAACAAACTGTTCAAAACCGTCCCGCCTAGTTTGCTTAAGTTTTCAAATGTTTTCATAAGCGAATTAACGATCAACTCGTGGTACGTACTACTAAGATAGTGAAAATCTTTGATCAACCCGATGATAATATTCTGCAGGGAAACTATTTGAACTCCGGTCAGTTCCTTGACATGGCTCATGATGTCCGACAGAGCCTGTACAAAATCCGGCAAGTGTTCCAGCAAATCCGAGTTCTTATTCTCGACTAGATAAACATACTCAGTACGCTGCATCACCAACAGAAGGACCTCGTTCATGAACTCTTCGCTCATCAGCCGACTACAGGGCCCGGCCATCGATCCGAAACCCCGAATAGCGATTCGCACCTCGAACGGTTTCGAACTCGAAGCCAGTAGAATGGTTCGAAAATACTTCATGAAGTAGTTTAGGACTGCAACGCGACTTTGACGATCATCTTCAGTCGATGAAGATTGCTCTGCGCGGTTTACCAACTGTTGAGCGATTTCTTTGTGGAACGAATGTAGGGTGTAGATGCCAACTTTGCGATCCTCCAGGTTGGAACGAATCCATTTGGTTGTGAGGATTGTTTGCCAATAGGTGTACTCGGAGTATAAGAAGTTTGAGAACAGCGGTGCGTGACGTTCCAGTAGCAGCATAGCATCTTTAAAAATAAAATAAAAACTTTAAAAATCATGTTTAATAAAACAGGTGTTTTAGTAGAACTTACTTCTGAAAGCCAGCCGTTCCTTAACGGCCTCGTCCCAGTCCGAAAGCTTTTTAATCAGCACATAAATTCTCTCCCGCCACTGCTGATTCTGTGGCTGCTGACTGCTTCCCTCGCAGGCGCCATCATCGGCTGTAGTCGGAGCAAAATTGACCAAGAAATAATTCAATCCTTGCAAGGCTCCCGCCAGTGAAACCAGCGAAGGGTAGTTTTTCTCCAGAAGCTGTCCCTCGGCCACTGCCATAATGGTGGTCAAAATCAGCCTTTGCCTCGACTCGGAAACACATTCCGGATAATCCCTAGCCAACAAACCGACCAGTTCAAACAGAGCCTGCTGAAATCGATTGGTCAATTTGCGTTGCTCGAATACGGCCAAAAGTTCCCCTAGTAGATGACTTATATCGCAATCTTCATCGAGACATTTGTACAACAGTAGGTCCTGAACCAGGGCCGTGGCCAATTCCCTTTCTCGGGCACTGGCAGACGAAGACTGAATGAATCGAACACATTCCTTCAAGACTTTCTGTGCCGACTTCCTAACCAGTTTCTCGTGTTTCTGCACCAACTTCCGGTACAGTTCGAATAAGTCTTCGTTAGCTTTCTGGAATCGACCGGCAGCTTTGAGCGAGCGTTGCATGAAAGCCAGCGTTCCGTTTTGACTGTTGAAAATAGTGTCCAGGTAGTATTCTGGAAGAAGGAATCAAACGTCAGTGTCGGTTTATGGGATTATTTTTAAGCTAAAGTTAAAGCACCTGCTTCAGCTGGATTAAGTTGTTCGGATCCCAATACCAGATCCGAGATGGCCTGAACGTAGTCTCTGGCTCTGGCTCCATGCTGGGTATCAAGACACCCTTTCATCGAGGATAGGTATTTTTCCAAATCGGTTGACATTTTCTGTAAATTATTTTTAAAACCATACAATTTTAAACTGAATTATTATAGAAATAGAAATCATTATAAAATATCGGATTTCGGAGATGACCTTGGAGCTGAAATTTGTCTTCTTCTTCTTCTTCTTTCTTCTAGTCGCCGATGCTATTTATAGCACGACTCGGAACTGCTTTATCGGCAAGCTCCTCTTAATGGTCCAGTTACTGAGACTATATTGACCAGCGGTATTCATTTATACTCCGGGGAGTTTACAATCATTTTTATACTCCGTAGAGTTTACAAATTTTTCATGTTCTTGTGTTGTATTACATTTTCTTGTGTTCGTTTTTATGTCCGTAGACGTACAAAGTTTTTTCCTTAACCTAAAATTGGGGGGCAGTGGGATTCGATCCCTCAAAGTCTGACTTACCAGTCAAACGCCCTAGACAATTGCGCCAGGCACCCACCCCCTGAAATTTGTCAATCCTCATGAATGTTTCTGCCAACTTTCCATTTGAATCCTTTTCGATTTTGAGCTTACCTTAAAAAATTGTCAGCAAACTAGTTCTCCAACAAAATGTGACGATATTCACGCAACAATAGAATAAAACACTTGCGAAACAAATCGTGTAATCAAGAAAAAACACGAAATCAGAAACAACAAATTGCGCGCCCGGCTGTGTTCAACCAAAACAAACAACGAAATAAAAAGCCGGCTTCCATTTTTTTCGATTTTGAATTTTGCATTGACAAGCCCTGAGCGTGGAACTTCAAAGTTTTCAAAGTCAGTGGTTCCAAAATTGTTTTAATTTGTTTGAGAACTTTTTTCCAAATCTAATTGCCTACATCAAATAAATATATTTTTCGTACTGATTGTCTGCAGGATTGGGAAATATGGGCGTCCTCAAATTAATTCAAAGATACGATAATCAAAACGATTTTAATTAAACCAATTACATTAACAAATTTCAGCTTTGATCTTCAAAATTCATACCTAACATAAATTAATTTGATACAAAAAATATTTTCTTCTTTCAAAGACATGTTTTTTGAAAATTTGATTAGAATTTCCTTTGAGTGGAATTCCTGGAATTTGCCCAGATATTGGGTTGAAAATTTTGAAATCGAATATCCGGGTTTTGCCGACTTTTTTTAATTAGTACTTTCGGCTAGTGAACCTTCATATAAGAGAAGCGACATCTGATCCCTCTTATAATGAAATCAAGCGTGAGTTTTCAAAAGGACGTATGTAACATCAGACAAAATCTGAGAAAAAGGAGGGACAAAATTATGTTAATATAAATAAATGCTATTTAAAGCTGTTTGATCTAGAATCAAGCTTTATCATGGCAGCTGTAGGAAAAACAATAATGTTTTAATTATAGGTTTGAGCATACTGGATTTTTTGCTGTTTCCTAGTGAATTTGTAAAAAAAATATTTTACACCGTATTGTTGAGTTTTTTTTTCACATACGCCATAATGATTCGTCGTTGTGACAGTTTAATATTTACATACACCCTTTATGATTCGTCGCTTGGACAAATTGTTTTCATTATGCGTCAAATCAGATACGTCGGTTTTTTCACATCATTGCAGATGCGTCAGTTTTAAAATAATAATTATTTTAAAACTGACGCATCTGCAATGATGTGAAAAAACCGACGTATCTGATTTGACGCATACGACGGTTTGCTGCGATCCTATCTGCTGTGTGTGCGATATTATTTGTTTTGACAGATGCGTCGTTTTACCAAAAAGAGGTGTAAAGAAGAATTTCGAAAACACTGAGAAAAGATGACATAGGTCGTTTGTATATTTTTTTAGCTAACGGCATATTATTATTTTTTTTGTACAAACAGTTAATTCATACAGAAGAAAATAAAATTTACTATACCGTGCAAACAGTAACTCAATTTGTTTACTTTTGCGACATACGTCCTTTTGAAAACTCACGCTTGAAATATGTGGCAACATCGCCGAAATCTTGGACAAAAAAATTCCCAGCACTGTTTTCTGGCTCGATGTTCAAGCTCTAAAGTGAACGTTCCTTCAATGCAACAAAACGACATTGAACTCGATGTCCGAAGGATCGCGATAAACGGTATGAATGACTTGAATTTCGTTAATAATCAGTTAGTTTTTTAACTAGAAACACGATTCACCAAAGCATTAAAAAAAATTACACCTAATCATAAATTCATATGACCAGCTAAAAATTATCTGTTTGAACTATAACAACAATCGCAATACCTTCCTTGGTTGAGTTTTCAATAAGAAAGGTAAAAGCTCTGCGACAAAATGCTCGGATCGATTGGAATCGATTTTGACAGTTCTTTTACTCGATTGGAATTTTGTGTTTCAGATGTCACTTCTCTTATATACAGGTTCACTACTTTCGGCAATAAACCTGGAATGAAATGCAATACAATACATTTCACAAAACTTAGCATTTAATAATATAAACAGAATAAATTTGTTAGGTGGATTGAAGATGAGTCATATTTTAAAGATTTTGAATATTGAAGATATTATGAAGATTGACCAAATGAAAATCTTGATATAATTAGTTCACTGTTGAAAAAGTGAAACAAAAATATTTAAAAAAAACTCTTAATTTTTCGACCTTTATTTTTTCGACCAGTCGCACCGTTACCTCTGTTTGAATGTTTTGATGATGGCGATGTAAACAAACGAGAGACAGAAAAAAATCGGATTGTGTCGTGGCTCTTTTCGTGTTTCTTACCATTTTTACAGGTTTTACGCCGAATAAAACGCCCTAATGGACGACGTTGCGGTGTTAAAAAGTGAAAATGCCAACCTCCGGAAGATACAGGCCAAATTGCTCCAATGGGAACAGAAAGACAACGCCCTGGCACCGCTCAGTTCCGGGCAGGTGGAGTTCTTGAATCGCCTCTCGGAGCAGCTAGCCGGGAGTGGTTCGGTGGTAAGCTTCGCTGTTAAATTTCAAATTTTCTTCTGAATACCTAACGATTTTTTTTTGTAGAAAAATGACGAAGAACCGCAAAACACCACATTCGAGTTGAAAACATCCCTGGATGAGTTCAAGCAGTCCAACAATGTGATCGAATCGACTCAAGACTTCTTGTCCTGGTACAACACCATCGATTCGGAGATTCTGGAACACTTCGACGACGTCTATCTAGATTATTACGAACAGCTGCGGGAGCGCTCATCCGAATGTGATAAGCTGCTCGGCGAAATCGACGTGTCCCTTGAATCATTACAAAAACTAACGGGCGAATACAACTTCGTGTCGGAGAAAACCTCATCCCTTCACCAAGCTAGTGAAAATTTGCTTCAAGACCAAACCAAGCTTAACGAAATCGGTGAAGACATTCGGAAGCGTTTGAAGTTCTTCTCCCAGGCCGAAAGTATTTCCCAAAGACTTCAGAATCCGACATTTTCTGTCTCGAATGACACATTCGTGGACATCCTGAACACGATCGACGAATGCCTTGAGTACATGCGATCGAATCCAAGCTTCAGCGAGGCCGCCAGCTACAGTATCAAGTATCGAAATTGTCTCTCAAAAGCCACCCAAATGATGAAAAACTACGTGGAAAACATTCTAACCAATGCAACGGGGCAAATTGTTGGTCCGAATCGAGCTGCAGGGGGTCCGGAGCAGGGATCGGAAGCTGCCTTTGCCCTGTACTACGGGAAGTTTCAAGCTTCGGCTCCGAAAGTTAAGAGGATTACGGCGACGATTGAGGAACGGCTGGAAAGAAGCGGAGAGTATGAGCAGCTTTTGGCCGCCTTGCATCAGCAATTTTTGGCTCAGAGAGCAACGGTGAGTTGGACATTAGTTTTTTGAATACTTAATTTGAAGTTGTAATCGGAAATTTAAATTGGAAATGTTAATCTAAAATCTGAATTTTAAAATTTGAATCTGAATCAGAGTTATGAATTCTACATAACAAATCTGAATATGAGATTTATCCATCTAAGACAGATGGATTCGCCTTGAATCATGAAATCCGAATTTGAAAGTTGAATTTGAAATCTGAATCTCAAATTTGAATATGAATTTAAAATTTGAATCCAAAAACTGAATCTGAATTCTGAGTTTGGAATCTGACTCTGACTCTGAAATCTGGAGTCTTAATCTGAAATCTTATTCTGAAATCTCAATCTGAATCTGATATCGGAACGCGGAGAAATCCGGAATTTGGATCCCAAATTGATATTTTAAATTAAAAAAAAATTAAATCTGAATCTCAAATTGCAATCCGAAATCAACATTTGCAATTGAAATCTTTATCGGATTCTAAGTTTAAAATTTATCTGATCCTCAAATTCGTATATTTTCAGATAATGAGCTCCGGTGTAGATCAAGCCATCCGGGATCTGAGCAAGAAGCACAAGGGCGATCACTGTGCCCTGGTCCGGTCGGCCTGTGCCTTCATGGTTCACGTGTGTCAGGACGAACATCGGCTCTTTTTCCAATTTTTCGCCCATCCGAGCAATCAACTGACGTGAGTGTTTTCGGTGGTTTTTATTTCGATTTTTTAAATTTTATGAAGAGATTAATCACCGTAATTTATGTTTGTTACTTTAATTTATCGGCCTTATCGGTGAAAAGTGATTTCCTTTTTAGTAGGGACATCTAAAGATTATGAAATTTTATAGATGGGTTAGAGGAAATGAAAGATGGTGAAAATGAGCGGGTAGAATTTATTTAGAAGCATTATCATCACATATCAATTTTTTGTTTTTTTTTTTTTAATTTATGCCTAGAGCTTACATGGAAGGCCTGTGCACAATTCTTTATGACATTCTGAGACCGTTCATTATTCGAATCGATCATTTGGAGACGTTGGCCGAAATCTGTAGCATTCTGAGGGTGGAGATGCTTGAAGAACATGTCAATTACAATCGTAAGTTGTTAAGTTGTTATTTTATTTAAACAAAAATTCGCTTGAATTCAATGAAAACATATTTTCAGCTGATTCCCTGGAAGCCTTCGCCAAAATAATCTACCAACTTCTACAGGACGTTCAGGAACGAATAGGTTTTCGGGCCCAGAACTACCTTGAGTCAGACATTCTCAACTATCGACCTTCTGCGGGGGATTTGGCTTATCCAGAGAAGCTGGAAATGATGGAAAGTATTGCCCTATCTCTTCAAGAAAACTACTTGAGACGAGCAGACTCTCGAAGTTCGATGGTTTCGATCGCTTCTCTAGCTTCCCAGGAGGTCGAAAGTATCAACCAGCAAGCCATCCAGGCCGAGCAACAACAGCAAGTCAGTAAATCGCGGACCGGTAATTCACCCGCTGATCTACACGGCATGTGGTATCCCACGGTTCGGAGGACCCTGGTATGCCTTTCTCGGTTGTACCGTTGCATCGATCGGGCCATTTTCCAGAGCCTTTCGCAGCAAGCCTTAACCTACTGTATCCAGAGTGTTTCGGCTGCAGCGGCTCAAATTGCTCAGCGCAAATCTTCCATCGATGGGGAACTGTTCGAGATTAAACATTTGCTAATCCTTCGGGAGCAAATTGCTCCATTTCGGGTTGATTTTACGGTCAAGGAAACCAGTTTGGATTTTAGCAAAGTTAAGACGGCTGCCTATGAACTACTTCAAAAGCGGAAGCAACTATTTGCCTTGGGTTCCAACAATGCTCTCCTGGAATTTCTTCTGGATGGAACTCCACAAGTGAAAGAACAACTACTGGACTCCCGAAAAGATGTCGACCGGCAGTTGAAGATGGTCTGTGAGGCATTTATCAAGGATGCGACCAGGCAATTGGTCGGTCCGATTCTCAACTTTTTGGAAACTGCCCAAGCCCATTTGAAACAAAGTTCAACGAATTCTGCAGTTTCTTCAACGAGCCCTGGAGTAACTCCGGCTGCCATCGGTATGGTTCTGCGAATGGCTGCCTTCGCCGCTCCTCAGCAGATCAGTTCCCTGATCCAGGAAAGCATTCGCAACATCAAAACTAAGCTGGGAGCGCTTCAGCGGTCTATGCAACTGTATCTCTCCAATAAGGACACCGAATTCATTCTGTTTCGACCGATTCGGGTAAGCTCCAACTTTTAGAATTAAAAAGACACTTATCTCAATTTAACAATCCTAAAAATCTTCCAGAACAACATCATTGGGTCGTTCGTGAAGCTGGAACAGCTGTTAGCCACCAATTCGTACAGTAAGGACGACCTAACCATCGTTAGTTGTCCGTCGGCGGAGCAAATCTCGGTTCTCCTGTCCAGTGTCAATCTCAGTGGCCCTGGGGATAAACCTCTGGAGATGTCCTCGTCAACTGTGGCGGTTCAAAGGAAGATCAGCTCTTCCTCGACGGGCAGCGGTGGAGGAAAATCGACGCAACTGGAAAAGAAGGTAAGCTTTGACAGTGGCGCCAATACGGTGGTACAGATTGATGATTCCTTGGCCGTTGTCAACGAAGACGTCCCCAAACCTAAGGTTGAAGATGTTGAGGAAAGTGTTGAACAAACTGCGTAGTAAGATTTATCTTTATTCAATTATTTAAGTATCGAATTGTGGGACATTATTCAACAGATGCAATAACATTTTATCGTTGATGATCGTTAACAATGGGCTGGGTGTAAGTTGATTTGTCCGAACGTCCTTACGTTTTCACTGTTTGTGGTTTAAGGTGGAAAGGAGGTACGTTGAACAGCTAGAGTCCCGAGCCTCGGAATTGCCGACAGACGGAGCAGTCAAAGAACAGTGGTGTGGAATCAAGAATGCCTTTATCACGACGAGCCATGGTACTCTCGGTAAAGTTTGTGGAAGAAGAAGTGAATGGATGTCGGATGAAACTTGGAGGATGGGCGATGATCGGAGAAAGGCGAAAGTCGGAATTGAGCAGGCAGGCGCAGGCGCAGACAGCGGTCGCTTACGATATGCGGAGCTGGAAAAGGCAGTTCAACGAGCATGAAGACGAGACACGAGAGCCTGGACAAACTCCTTAGCCTAAGAGGGAGAAAAACCCGCCGCCAGTGGAGATATTCGATTGCTTTATGACATTTCTAAGGCGGCTTAATTTTGGAAGGAGTTCAAGGTGACAAAAAAGTCCGGTCCCACTTTTTTCTGGTCGCCTGTAGCATCTCTCTGGTGCCATCTATATGTCAAATGAAAGAGCTAACTTTGCTGCCCAAAGTGTCAGAGTTTCGTTTCTGTGCAGTTTGCTTACATTGAGTTGTGATCCATGGCAGAGTTAAGAGCAGCTGTTATCGCTGCTCGGTTGGCGCGCAGATGACGAGATTATTTTTTCAGACGAGATGCTATTCGTATTGGAGCAAACAGTCAGCCGCCAAAATGATCGAGCTTGGAGTGTGAGCCTCCAGCAAGCTCCTGCGGACAAGCTGAACGTTTCCCTGTTCCGAAATAAGATGTCAGTTTTGCTTCCAGCAAGATGGTGCCACATCCCACACCGCAAAGGTTGTTCAGGCGTGGTGTGAGAAAAACTTGACCGTTTTCATTTCGAAGAATGAATGGCCTCCGTCGTCTCCGGATCTGAATTCACTAGAATATTTCGTGTGGGGTACATGATGTCGAAGCTGAACGACTATGAAATAACAAATTTGGAGCAATTCAAGCGAGTTATCATGAAAATCTGGGACGAGATGCCGATGGAGCACGTGTGCGCCGCTTGCGACGACTTTCCGAGAAGCCTGAAGCTGGTTCGATCAGAGATAGGTGGTGTAATTCTGAGATATCGTCTGTGAAGTATCTTTATGAGTTAAAGCCAGATTCAGATTTTCTTCTTATTCTTTGAAATATTGAGATTTTCCTGTGTGACCGGACATTTTTGTCACCCTGTAGTGCTAGAATGCCGCTAAACGACCGAGCTCGGAAGCGCTTTCGCTGGCAAAGTGATCCTGAACAGTATCCAGGAGAAAATCGACGCTACACTCCGACTTCAACAAGCTGGATTCCGATCCGGACGATCATGTGTGGACCACATCACAACGCTACGAATAATACTGGAACAAATCTACGAACTCCAGGACTCTCTTCTGCTAGCGGCGCCGGACCCTTAGATCAGATTAGAATGTCGACGGCAGAAGGCTTCTAGCCAAAAATTGAACGGAATTTTGTTCTAAGTGTCATGTCAGTATAGTAAGAGGTGTTAGGGTCCACCATATCAGAGTTCTTGCGAAGTCGATCAATTTTGTGAAACAACCTCGATAGAAGTGTCATTCGACTCTCAACTGGTCTTAAAAGTTTAAGCGTTCGAAAACAATGAATCAGTCTCTTCTTTTTCAGAAGTTGTCAGGATATCTTTTCAAAGAAAAAACGATTGTCTTAACATTTAAATCTAAAGTAACCATTTTACAAAACATCCATCACTTATCACGTTTAAGCTTAACAAAATGGTACCGAAATTGTTGCAGCTTTGCCTCGGTAATAACGGCTTGGACCAGCATCCGTTGGCTGTTCTCCGGGTCGGCGGCCGTATCGGTAACGGCTGAATTTTTGTACAGCCAAGCCACCTCGGCACCACCCATCGGGACCCGAATAAGCAACTTCTGGCGTCTGGTGAGGTGTAGAATTTTCCGTTCGATTTCTTCTAGCAGACTATTGATGCCCAGTTGGGTTTTGGAGGAAACTAGGAGTAGATTGTCTTTCTGTTCTTGGGATATACGGTTGTGGTCCTGAAGGAGATCGACTTTGTTCCCTACGTTTATAATGTTGTCGAGGGGTTTTCGGTGGACGTTGTTAGATGTTGTTTTCATCAGAGATTTTAGGGTGGATTCAACGTGTCGCTTTTGCTCTAGATAGTTTTGGTGCGACACATCCTGAACGTGGATTATAAGATCTGCGAACATGGCATCCTCGAGGGTTGCTACGAAGCATTCGATGAGTCCTGTGGGGATGTCGGACATGAAACCAACCGTGTCCATGAATAGGACTTCTAGTTTACAGGGAAGGAAACCTGCGTGGGCTGTTACGTCCAAGGTTGCGAAGAGTTGATTTTTGGGTTGTAAACTTTTCTCTTCGGTTAGCGCTTTGATGAGAGAAGTCTTTCCGGCGTTGGTGTAACCGACAACTGCAACAATGGGGTAGGATTTTTGTTTCCGTTTGTTCCTCAGCAGCTCTCGGTGAGAGCGTATTGAAGCAAGTTCATTTTTGAGCTTTCGTTCTCGTTGGCGAAGCATTTGCTTCTGCGATTCGGATAGAAAAATTCGAGGCGACTTAGCTTCCGAAGATTCTTGATCCTTCATCTGGGCCCAGATATAAGGAATTTCAGCCATTGCAACTTGCATTTTGGCTTCGTTGCTTATGGCGTGTAATCTAAGAATTTGAATAACTATCGAGTAACGATCCATGACAGGTAGCTTGAAGTGGTTTTCCAACAAATGCCTCTGACCAAAGGTCAGTGTTCCTTTGCTAACAAAAACGCATGTTATCAATTTTCCGCTGGATTCCAAGTTTCTAATCGTTGTCTTCAGTTCCTCCAACTTGCCTGTTCCAAAAAGTTGTCGCTTGTCCAACGATTCCAAAGGAACTGTTATACTGTGCTCTACCGTCCATTTTGGAAGCGAGCGAACCAGTGCTTCCGCTTCCTGTAACTGATGGCTAGGATCGACTTCAATCTTTTTGGGACCCCACTTAACGTAAGGTTGAATCACGACCACGTGGTGTTCGTTTAGTAATCGTTTCTGAACGTGCATCACGCTGTTGGCCACAGCATCGTACTCTCCATCTTCCAACAACAACGAGTTACTTGCATCTTCCTCGCCGCCTTCATCTTCTCTACTGGCAGCAGGTTTAAACTTCCCTTTAAAACCTTTGTATTTACTAGAATCTGTGTACTTATTCCTAACGTTTACAGCACCCGATAAAAATTCTGCTGCAGGGTACCATTTTGACGCGCTTCTCCATAAAACAGGAGCTAGACGCCGAATCAAATGTGCCATCGTTTTTAAGATGACTTCCCTTCCACTGTTCCACTTCCTCCACCCGTCTCTTCACTCGCTTGTCCGTTCTCCGATAAAGCTGTATATTTGTCTTCAGCGGCCATCCAGGCCGCCTGACACGCTTTGGTCCGATCCGAGGTAACCTTGTATGAGGCACCAACTGCCACTAGTGAAGAAATTAAGATTCCCGTTTTTTGCTGATAGGGTAGGTGCTTGGAGAGCAGCTTCTGCAGGAAATAGGTTGCCGAAAAGCCTTGAATTAAAAAAAAAATATTTAAAAAAACATTAGAATCGAGAACCATTTGATTAGGATTCTTTGAGATCGAAATTAGCTTTAATGTGAATGAATCAAATACAGTTGTTTACACAATAGACAAATTCAAATTTTATTCATCTTACCCAAAGTGAACGACGCCAATCCTGTGAACAGAGACCGGGTCATGCATTCGAGGTAGGAACCGAAACCCGGATGTTTTTCCCGCTGTTCTTCCTTAACCCGGCGGATATCGATCATGGCAAAATATGTAACACGGCTTCTGGTTGTTAGTTTTATATCAATTTTACAGGTGAAATTATAGTAACAAAACTGGTTATTTACGAGACGTGATGTAATACCGTTAAGCCCGTACAGAACATACCTGAACAGCTGGGAAAAGAAACGATGCGGCACGGCGGGCACGGCACTCTTGCTGTGGGCGGTGGGGTTTGTTTACGTTTTGTTGATTTCGAGATGCACTTTTCAAAACGACGAAAGACAACCACGTGCTAACACTGTAAGAAAAAAGAACTCAATGGTGCGTTTATCATAGGCCTCAGTAAAAAAATGAGATGATGTATTGCAGGGATGAGCAACCCGCGGCCGTCGAAACTTTTTTTTACTTACTTAACTTAATGGTCCCGCGTTGATCCTCCGGTGCATAGGGCCGTGGTAAAAGACCTCCACTGTTTACGATCCGGAGCCAGCGTCTTCACCTGGTCCCAGGTTTCGATGTCTTTCCTGATACCACCATCAGGCGTTATTTGGCTAATAAGATACTGGAAGCACACCACTTTCTCAACTTGTTGCCCAGCTACCACGAAATTCGAAAGATTTACTGTGTTGATTTCTATCGACTTGGCCTTTCCTACATTCATTTTGAGACCTGCTGCATAGGAGCTTTCGGTGAGGTCGTCGAGTTTGCTCTGCATGTCTTGTTGTCTTGGAGCGAGCAAAACAATATAGTCTGCCAGGTCAAGGTCCTTTAGCAGCTTCATTGTAGAGGGATTCCACGGCAATCCTTTGGTTTGGTCTACTACAGTTAATCGATCCAGTCAAGATCTCATCCATTACGATGAGATAAAGCAGCGGTGATAAAATACATCCTTGTCTCACTCCAGCAGGGATACCGGGATTGGTTCGGACAAGACACCATCGTGCAAGACGAAAAATGCCTCGTACTGTGCTTCGATTAGATGGACTAGTTTCTCTGGGACTCCTCTTCGCCTTAGAGCCGCCCAGATATTTTCAAGGTTAAGTCGGTCGAATGCTTTTTCGAAATCAACGAACACCAGCATAAGTGAGTTCTGGAATTCGTTGATTTGTTCCAGTATTATTCGTAGCGTTGTGATGTGGTCCACACATGATCGTTCGGATCGGAATCCAGCTTGTTGCCGTCGGAGTGTAGCGTCGATTTTCTCCTGGATCCTGTTCAGAATCAATTTGCAGAGTACTTTGAGGGGTGTACAGATTAACATCATTTCTCGCGTGAGCTTTCATTACGTCGAATGAAACAGAAACACCGAACCGAGAAAAACGCTTCTGAAATTTGAAGAGTGTTTTTCAAATCCTATTGTTATTCCTTCGCCGATAACCCTTCAAAAAATACGCAATATTCATGGAAACTAATGGCGTTTTTTTTTTTTGATTCCGGATTTGGCTCTAGAACCGTCAGAATAAAAAAGCAAGTTTCGGGTTTCGAGTTATTCCATACGTAGGTGTGCGTGAGAACGAGCGCAATGTTTACATGCAGCTGTCATTTTGTTCTCCCTTCTGGATTTCTTCATTCGGTTCTTCACATCCGGATTGCCGTTTTTTGTGTCCGGATTGCACTGGACTGCAGATAGTACGATTTTGCTTGGCTGAGAGGTTCAAAATCGCGGCAATAATCATTTGCCCGTTCATTATTTCAACTGTTTTGTTTTCAGCCAAAAACAGCTGTTTAATGTTTTGACAACAACGTTGAGAGTATTGGTGAATTTCTCGCAAAACTGACTTTTTTCTCAGGGCGACTCCGTCCGTTTTTCGAGCAAACCTAGGTTGCCTCTTCCTCTAGAGAAATAAATGAGCACGATGACAGCAGTTAGAACGAACCTAGGTTGCCCCTAGTTTGCCTCCAGGTGAAAAAAAATACGGTATAAATTTTGACCGTATCACCTTTTACATGTAGGTTCACTAGTGAAACGTATCTGAGAATTACGTTCAGTGTAGGAAAACTAAATAAAAACAAAATTGGTAACGGTCAAAAAAGAGAAGAGAGAAGAAAAGATCGGCCGTTATGCGTGGACAAAATTGTCCAGCTTGCGCGTTTCTCCGTACCGTCGGACGGAACTTGTGTTCTAAATCCGGGACCGCGCCGGTAGAAGAAAGTTTGGTTCCCAAAAGTAATGCGGGTAAGAGTGTCGCGTTGTGAACGTAATAAGTTAAATCACGCGTTTCGAATTTTGAGATTAAATTCGCGTGTGGAAGTGCGGGTGCGTCCGAGTCCAAAAATCGAAATTTGAATAATCGAAGTCTTGAGTCGTTCTCTCGGCGTAACATCAGGAGAAGATCACCAACCAGAAAAATGTGGAGACGGGAAATATTCCGACGAAAATATCACCGGGCAGCGTAAACGGCATAATTCACTGAAGAGAAGACCCCTCCGCAGCTAAAGGATCTCGTGGTAACTCGGAAACAAGTCTGACACCATTCCAAAAAGGTAAGAAGACAGCGTTTTAATTTTCCCACTTAATTAAGTATATGAATTTTGCGGTAGCCGTTGACTGAAGCTAATAAATGTAGACAAGCTCTACGATCCGTCGGGAATAGAAAAATTTGAAGGTTACTTCCCCACTCTTGACACCCCAGCGAAGTTTTGAATCCTACCGAATTCGTAGCGAACACCTGTTCTGTAGGACAGTCTTCCAGCATTCTAGCCACATGTCCTGCCCAGCGTATCCGGCCAGCCTTAACCACCTTCTGTATACTAAGTTCTCCGTCGAGTCGCGCTAGCTCGTGGTAATCTTTCACCTCCACACTCCGTTCTTCTGCACGCCGCCAAAGATGGTTCTTAACACTCGTCGCTCGAATACTCCCACTATCTAATCGAATGTCAACTCCTGCCGGAATAATATTGTGTTGAAACCAGAGATGAGTTCTATCATGGATTCACCTCGTTGAGATTCAGCTAGGTCAAAGCTTTCCAGTAGATCCTAACCCTAACCGTATCACATTGTATATTTGAAAAAATAATCTTTACCAATTTTCACTTCTGATATTCTTTCTTCAAGAATAACCGATATTCTGAAATAAAAATTGCAACTGTGACTGTCATCAATATTTAAAAAAAAAACTACAACGGAATACATTTAACTGCACGTGCTCTGTGTGCAACTTTATTTGACTATTTAATTGTATCGAACATTTATCTTTCCCGTTGCTGGTGAATAGAGTGAAGTTTTTTTTTTATTTAGAACAGCAAATTTTTACTTTAATTCTTCATTAAACTTATGACCGGCATGCTATTCGGTGCAAATTTTAATTCAAAAGAACCCTCACGTTTTTCTTGACTTACGTTTTTACCAACTAATGACAGCTTGCTTTTGTTTTATTTTTTAATATATTTACTTACTTAAAACAAACCATCACACAACACCGATTCGATTAGAAGTAGGTTAAAGAGGTGCATTTTGTAGACTGCTTTTTTCTATGCTAACTGTTAATTTTGCGGGATAGAAAAAGGGGCACTATTGTTTGACATTATTGTGTAACGTTTATCGGTAATACTTAACTGCAGTCGCTGGTACCTTGCTATAATAATGGTTAGTATTTTTGTTTCTGTTTCTTGCGTATCAAAGTCTAACATTCATAAATACTCGATTGCAAATGCTTGTGACCAAGCTTAAGTTTTACGGGAAGGAAACTTGCGATTGGCTTTGTTCTGTTTTTTTTTGCTTCAAGTGCGACGATACAATTTGGATATTGGTTTATCGGAATGGCTGCGCTCCGCTTGGGCGTCCGCCAGCGTAATTGTGACTATTGTGATTTCTCTTTCTAAGCTTATAGTTAAAGTTTAGTTGTTTCCCTCGAATGCGACTTTGACTTTTTCGAAGACCTCATCCGGCCCGGCTACGGCATCGATCGTCTTGACCAGATCCTGCTTCCGGTAGTGATCCACGATGGGCATCGTGTCGTTGATGTAGGTGTTGAAACGTTTCTTCAGACTCTCCAGGTTGTCGTCCGATCGGCCACTGCTCTCGCCGCGCTTCAGACAGCGCTGGATGCACTGGTCCTCGGTACACTCGAAGAACAGCACAAACAGTAGCTGCACCTTTTCGGACATCTTGCTGTTCCAGCCCTGCAGATTGTCCTCGTTCCGGGGGAAGCCATCGATCAGGAATTTGTCGTTGCCGGTGCTCTGTGAGGGAGACATTTTCAAAACATTATTTACCAAATCTACAATGTCATCGATGTGGAATTAACAATCTCGTAATGGAACACTTTAATTTGTAAAATTTCATGAAGATAAAAACAATGAAGGCTGACACAAATCATCGAAAAAGACAGATTTGTAAACAGTGAGCACATTATCACTGAATTGTATTTGCCTTTTATCCGATTTTTCTCCAAAAAATAAGTCGAAAAACTCTAATTGATTAGAACGTCGAATAACAGCAACCTTCTAATAATAATCACCCCACGCTTTGTTGCTGATAGTACATCATGACACACGCAACAACGCAACGTATTAGATAATCCCCACATCAGAGACCTTGAGCTCCAAATTCTAAACGTCTGATCAACCCCGTTCTATTAATACTCTTCAATAAATTTACCAATCATAGCAGAGGATTGAGAATGGCTTCAGTCGACCCTGCCGGTCATCTGCTATATAGGGTTAAAAAAAGTTCTTTGCCTTATCAGCAATCCCACGATGCGTTCCACGGTCAGGGACAATTCTCTGCTCGGATGAAATCATTTTTCTACTTAATTGTATTATGCAAGCCCACTCCCCTTTTCCCTTATCAGTAGAGTTTAATAGTCGTTTTGCTTGACTCCTACTGGGGGAAAACAATCACAAAATGTGACGGCGGCGGCACAACATTGAATCTTCCCATAAATCCCTCTGTGAACTTACCTCCTTGGTTTTGTTCATGGCATTCTCCAGCAGGGCACAGGTAATCTCTACCGGAACAATGCGCCCATTCTTGATGTTGTCCTCGATAAGGGCCCCGTATTCGGAACCTTCCCGTTTGCGTTCTTCCCGCAGCAGATCCCCGGCCGAAAGGTGTGTAAACCCGAAGTGTTCCACAATTTTTTCGCACTGGGTTCCCTTGCCCGCACCGGGAGCTCCCAGGACGAAAACAATCTTCGGTTTGCTTGAATCACCGCTCATTTTGACAACAAAGCTTCTACTCTGCCTACTACCGCTGTTCTGGACCGAGACCGGATGAGACCAATTTCCACGCCACCAAAGTTTAGTTGCCGTCGTCGTACGCCTAGCAGCAGCTGCACCAACACCAGTGCGAAATCCGTGATACTTATTGGCAAAAATTGATGACGATGATGACGGACAGCAGCAGAACTGTTTGCCGGTTGCGCCACTTACTAGAATCGTTCGAAGTAGGCCAGCGTTAGTCATAGACCGGGGGCGCGTGGACTTTTAGATGGTGTCCAAACTCAATTAGCACACGGTGCCACACACAGTGATATAACGATTGAAGTCACGGGGAAAAATCGAAGAAAAACTCACTGCGCTTCCTTGAGATTGTGGGGGAGGTGACACACCGCGTTTGCTCACAGTCTGCTGCTGATACTGCTGCTTGCGAAAGATTTAATGAGAAAACAACACCAAAACGCAACCGTTGATGACACATCACATATCCCAGGGGAGGGCTTCGTTTGGGAGTGGTCTATTGCCATTTGCCGTTTTTTTGGTTTGCCTAGATCGAGGCGTTTAAATTTAACTTGACCGGTATTCGTCGTAGGTGGCAATAAGAAGGCAAAATTTCAGCTCAGTCCGACTATTTAGGGAAGAATGCCACCTAGTGGTAAATTCCTGGCAAAAAAAAAAAAAATAAAATCAGTCCGACTTGATTTAGGGGTGCCTCAAAGAGCTCAAAGTAACGATTGTTTTATCCTGAAAAATCACCAAAGGTAGCGTAGGACCAGAAGAATTAGAGGAAATCGGAATTTCTATTTTGATGCCAAATAACTTAAAAATGCATGAAACGTCGAGATCTGGTGTTATCTCGAATAGAATTTGTTGGTAAAAAATTTGTCATTTTTTTGGTAAAAAAATTGTTGTTTTTCCCAACCCCGTCTTTAGACGGGGTTTACCTACTTAACTTCATTTTTCTTTCCAAAAGTCAACCATTTTTCTCTCTCCAAAGTCAATCCAGAATGCTTGTAACTCTCAGACCTATCTATCTAGATGAACACATGACGACACATGAACCAAGAATTTCAGAAGCTACCAAAATGATATTTAAAAAAAAATAGGTTCATTTCCAGTTTTCTCATGTTTTTAACTAAGCTAAGCGGCTGTAGCTTTTGACAACCGCTTTTCAAATATTTATTATTAGTATAGACTGTTCAACTAACATGTTTTCTAACATTCTGCGCATAAAGTAAGTTAAAATAATGATTGGCTATGGTTTTATGTAATTCAAGTAATCCCTGTTGGTTTTTAGATAAGCTTCCCAGAACTTTTTAGGAATAAATAATGCCCGGGCAAATCCGGCCATTTTTACCCAACAACCTACCAATATCCGTTTATTGTGTTTGAAAGTTTTCAACCCAAAAACCGGGCAATATTCGGGCAAATCCGACCAAGGTTATCGAAATCTGTATTTCTGAGAAAAAAAATCTGACTCTTTTTGATTTTGCTAAAAAAACCTGGTAAAAAATAACAAAAATTATGTAAATAATAAAAAAAGTTTTCCATTTCAGTGTTTTTTTTGTGGCTATTGTTGTTTTATTTTTGTAATTTTATTATTTTTGTAAAAAAAATTTATAAATTTTTGTAATCTTATTATCTATATATATAAAAATGAATTTCTGTCTGTCTGTCTGTCTGTCTGTTCCCTATAGACTCAGAAACTACTGAACCGATTTGCGTGAAACTTGGCAGGTGAGGGTATTGGAGGCCGGGGAAGGTTCCTATTATGGTCTGAGACCCCTCCCCCTACCAGGAAGGGGGGGAGGGGCCTCCCAAACAAAAGCCATTTTTTTTGCATAACTCGAGAACCCATCAAGCAAATGGTATCAAATTTGGCATGGGGTGGTATTTGGGAACGAGGAATATTTCTATGAATACAAGGTACCCCTCCCTCCTCTCAGTGGGGTGATAGGAAGGGGGGAGGGGGGCTATCTTACAATTTTTCATATAACTCGAAAACTAATCAAGTAATTGGAACCAAATTTGGCACCGGAGGGTATTTGGATACGAAAAATATTTCAAAGATTATTTGAGACCCCTCCCTCTTTCCAGTATAAAGGGGGAGGGTCCTCTTTCATATTTTTTTCCATAACTCAAAAACTATTAAAGCTAATGGAACCAAATTTGGCATGGGAGGGTATTTGGATACGAAAAAAATATCTATGATTATTTGAGACTCCTCCCTCTTTCCAGTAGGGAGATATAAAGGAGGGAGGGGGCCTCTTTTATAATTTTTTACATAACTCAAAAACTAATTAAGCAAATGGAACCAAATTTGGCATGGGCGGGTATTTGGGAACGTGACATGTTCTAATGATTGTTTGAGACCCCTTCCTTCTTCCAGCGGGGAGAAAGGAAAGAGGGAGGGGAGTTTCATACAATTTTTACTGCATAACTCAAGAACTACAACAGCAAATGGAACCAAATTTGGCATGGAACGAAATTTGGGTACGAGAAATGCTACTATGAATATTTGGAATCCCTCACTCCTTCAAAGATGTGGATGAAAAGGGGGGGGGGGAGGAGTGGTCTCTATTACAGTTTTCAGTATAACTGGAGAGTTGATGGAGCAAATTGAACCATATTTGACATGTGAGGGTTTTTGGTTACGAGAAATGTTTCTATTATAAATTTAAGCCCTAACTTTTTTTCAGTGGAAAGATATAAGGGGGGCTTCCATACAATTTTTTTGCATAATTCGAGAATTAATTGAGCAAATGAAACTAAATTTGGCATCAAAAAGAATTTGAGTACGAGAAATACTTTTTCTTTGTGAAGCAATTACTTTCTTGCAGTAGGATGATAGAATTGGGAATATAGGAAGGGAAGAGAAAGCTTACATTTAATTTTTTTAAATTAAATCCGAGAAATGGACAAAACTTAACATGGAAAATCATTTTGCTATGATTCTCTGAATATCTGACACACCATCCTCCTTTCAGTGAGTAGGTACATAGGAGGAGGGAGTTGAGCCCAATACACTTTTGTTAGCATAAGTTCTCAATTTATGCAAACAAAACCAACAAATGGAAATAAATATGGCATGGAAAGGTATTTGGTTACGAGATATGTTTCTACGAATGTTGTAGACCCTTACGCTTTACAGTGTAGAGAGGGGAAGAAAGAAGGGGCTCCTTTTAAATTATGTTGTAAAGCTTAAAAACTTATCAACCAATTAAGTTATAATTGATATAAGAGGATTTTTGGACACGAAAAAATGGGTATGATTATTAAAGATCACGACCTCCATTCAGCAAGGGATGAAGGGAAAGACAGGGGGGCTCTTTTATCAGTTTAGCATAAATCCAGAGCATATCAAGCAAAAACAACCCTATTTTATAATTTAGATGGTTTGCGTACGATTAATTTGAGACCCTCCAGACAGATCAAAATTATCAGATCTTTTACGCAAATTT
>NW_026598751.1:0-25000 GCF_029784155.1 Uranotaenia lowii
CTAAGACAACTTGCAGATGACAGCGTAGTATCTGTAACAGGTTCTACAGAGTCTCATCTGCACAGGCCTTTACAAGATACTTTAGACAGATTATCTTCCTGGGCGTTGGGGCTTGGGATTGAGTTCTCTTCAGAGAAATGGGAGCTGGTGGTTTTTTCTAAGAAACATCGACCTGCTCAACCTAAGCTTCAATTCCTAGGTAGAACGATCACTCAATCGAGGTGTTTCAAGTATCTTGGGGTTTGGTTTGATTCCAAGTGCACCTGGAAAGCTCACATTGAGTATCTGAAAGGAAAATGTCAAAAAAGGATTAATTTTCTCCGAACAATTACCGGCACCTGGTGGGGAGCCCATCCAGAAGATCTAATTAAGTTGTATCGAACTACTATCCTTTCAGTGATGGAGTATGGTAGTTTCTGTTTTAAATCAGCTGCCAATACACACCTCATCAAACTCGAACGGATTCAATATCGTTGTCTTCGCATCGCTTTGGGTTGTATGCCTTCAACGCATAATATGAGTCTTGAAGTTTTGGCAGGCATACTCCCACTGAAAGATCGATTCAATTTACTATCTCTGCGGTTCCTCATCAGGTGTGAGGTCATGAACCCATTGGTGATGGCAAATTTTGAACAGCTGCTCGAGCAAAATCTTCAAACAAGATATATGACTATATATCATGAATTCATGTCTTTGCAATTAAATCCTTCTTCGTATTCCCCTACTCGTGTTTTTTCCCCTGACTATGACAATTTCTCTGTCCAGTTTGATTTGTCCATGCAGCAGGAAATTCGTGAAATTTCGGATCAACTTCGTCCGAATGTTGTTCCTAGAATTTTCAGTGCTAAGTATGGATACATCAACTCTGAAAAAGTGTACTTTACTGATGGATCATTGATGAATGACTCTACAGGATTTGGAGTGTTCAATGAAATTTCGAAAGCATCTTATAGTCTTCAGTCTCCGTGCTCAGTGTATATTGCGGAATTAGGGGCAATTCATTGGGCACTGGAGAACGTCGCTCTACGTCCCATTGAACATTACTATATTGTAACAGACAGCCCCAGTTCTGTTGAAGCCATTCGTTCTTTAAGACCAGGGAAACACTCTCCATTCTTTCTAGGAAAAATACAAAATTGTTTGAGTAATTTATGTAGACGCGGCTTTTACATCACCTTTGTTTGGGTCCCTTCACATTGCTTCATAATTGGAAATGAGAAAGCTGACGCTTTGGCGAAGATAGGCGCGCTTGAGGGTGAAGTTTATCAACGTGAAATTGCCTTCGATGAATTTTTCTCTTTAGTCCGCATAAATGTTCTCGCCAACTGGCAGCGCAAATGGAGAGAAGGTGAGTTGGGTCGGTGGCTCCACTCAATTATCCCACAGGTAAGCCTTAAACCATGGTTCAAGTGTTTGAACTTGAGCCGTGATTTTATACGAACATTTTCACGACTCATGTCCAATCACTGTTCCTTGAACGCTTTACTCTATCGTGTAAATCTGGCTAGCACCAATCTCTGTAACTGTGGCCAAGGTTACGAAGACATCGAACATGTGGTTTGGTCATGTGAGATTCATATTATTGCCAGAACGAGTTTAATTGATTCCCTTAATTCCCTTATGTACCGGTAAGAGATGTGTTGGCCGCGATGGACTTAGTATATATGTCTGAACTTTACCTATTCTTTAAATCTATCGATCTACGTCTTTAATACTTTTACTTTTCTATCTGCTATGTACAATAGTATTTACTAGAGAATAACTATAAAACGTAATAAAAACTGATTTTGGCTCCTTTAAACCCAGTGTATGAGCCGTTTGAAATAAATACATTGTAAAAAAAAAAAAATTGAAATGCAAACCTATCACAAACATCGAATTATAATATTTATAAGCAAATTTGGAAAAAAAAATCCGGAATTATTCTAAGCTAAGTTTTCCAGATAGTTTTCCGCAAGTATCCAGGCCATACAAATACGGGATATTATCTCCGATACTCGCCAATTTTAAAAATCATAAAGAAAAACACTTGACTTTTATTTATCACATCCGTTAATTTTAATCATATTTCAAGTTAAACGTTCATATTAATTTTGATAAAATTTAGTCAATCAATTAAGACGCAATATACATAATTCAATTATTCAATTAAAATTTTAGTTTGATTTTCTGGACTAAATTTCTATCAAAAAGTTAGGATTTTTTTTTTGAAAAACTGCCGTAGAATTGTTAGCCTGGAATAAGATTTCGAAGTTTTGGCTTCAGTTCTGAGTCGAGATTGTTACTCTTGAATCATTTTAGTCTTTCATCAAAATTGGATTAGGAATTAGTGGAAGAAGAATTTTGCCTGCCATTTTGAAAAAGAGGATACAGAAATAGTGTAAAATGGTGTTCAACCGCGAAAGCTGTTCAAGTCAAAGTAGATTTTTTTAAAATGTGAATTGGAAAGTTTACGTAATTTGTAACATTTTGGCATCTTTAGATTTATAAAACACAAAACACAGAATTTTTGAAGACTATTCAAAGGTGGCTATTTTTCCAACTTTTTATCAATCTGCATTTTCTGAGACTATTCTGCAATTCAATTCGACTTTGCACTGGACTTTGAGTATCAAGGTTTGCGCAAAAAAACTACATATACATATGTATATGCAAAAGAAAGATAACTTAATACCGGTTCTAGTGGTGTTATAAAATTTGCAGTGCGGTGCTTGACAAAAAAAGAAAAAAATTGTGCACTGATTTACATCCATTTTCCCGAAGCATGTTTTTTTTCAAAAAAAAATTCTTTGAATAACTTTAAAATAAAATCATATTTGAGTCATGTCACAAGCTTCCCGAAACTAAATTTTCTAAACCTCGGTTGAGAAACAAGAGAATTTTTTAAAAAAGTGTTAGGGGTCTTTGACACCCGGCGGTGTTGTACAATGAAAGTTTTTATAAGTTCAACTGATTTGAAATTTTGTGGACATTAAGGAATTTCAAAAGGGCTGCGGACGTATTACGAGCAGGCTGCCGAGTGTCGTTTGATTTGAATACATACAAGTTTACTTGATACATTTAATTGTATTCTCGGGATTAAGAAGGAATACTTGTTGTATTGAAATGAAGGCTTCTAAAGTCCAATAACAGCGTCTAAAGCAGGAAAATCAAACTTGAGAAAAACAACTGTGCTTTCCAGATTTTTTTTAATTCATACCTACTGCTTGCTACTCCGCGATTGACCGAGAGCATCAATTTTATATAATAAACAGCACATTCACAATGTCCAAAACTGATGGTCTCTGTTTGAACATTAATAACGGTGCAGGCCACGATCTAGTAGTCAATTGATAGATTTAAAAAAAAAGGGAAAAGGACGAAAGAATAATTGTGTGCTTTAGGACCGAGGTTCCCTACAGTTGACTAGTGTAATAATGTTAAAATGAAAACCAAATTTTGTTATGACACTCTCCTGTTTATCCTGATGATACTCAAAAATTGGATGCAAAATAAAAATTTATCAAATATCGTATTTTGGTACCATTACTTTTCCTTTTCATAATATTATTATTTTGTTTTTTTTTATACATATTTATTTTTGCGATTGACAAACTATTGTTCAATACCTTTATTTCTACACATTTTTAAACTGCAGGATTTTACGATTTATGATCTTGAAGAGATTGAAATTTAAGCAAAACTATTATGTTTTTCCGAATTTAATTTTTTTAGAATACACATAAACGTCGAATGATTGAATATTTTGTTCAAAACTGATGTAAACATTATTTTATTCAATTTTTAAATTATTTGGAGAAAGATTCCATCAACAGCAGAATTGAATTCACATGATTATATTGCCAATCATCCAAGATGGAAATGATAGCTCGATAACCTATCAAACGATGTAAAACTTAATCCTTTTTTTTTTGTTTTTTTTTTGCCACAATCTGATAATTTTTTTTGTCGATTTTCTGGCAACTTATAAATAAGTGACTTCTAGACAGAAGTTGAAAATTAAAGTAAACTTAGCTGCGTGCATCCATTATTGTCAATGAATATTCCTCCGGGAAATTGACCGTACTTAAGATAAACCTTCTCCTGGCCTTGACATCCAAGGGGCACTAATTACGTAAGCACGATTTTGGTAATTTTTAACCCCCTCTCCCCCCCCCCTGGTAAGACAAAGTAAGATTTTTCAAACCCCCCCCCCCCCCTTGTAAGATCTTACGTTTTTATTCTTTGAGAAATTGACACGTTTTTTTTTAATTAAGGTGCTTAAGAGATGAATCATCCACACAATATGAAAATCCCAGAGAAAGAAAAGAAAAAAATCAAAAATAGTTTGATAATATTAAAAATGTGTCATCCGTGCTTATAAGCAAAACACTTTTTAAGTCAAACTTATGAACTGCACAGTTTATAAATAAACAAAAGATGAAATTTCATAAACGATTATAGAATAATTTTTGTAAATTTCCACAATCGAATAAACAATATAAAATATAATTCCGATTAAAAAAAGAACAGGTTAGCACATGATACCATAAAAAATTGTTATGTGTTTGACCTAAAAATCATAAAAATCTAAAAACATAATCATTCTATACTACTAGAATTGGTGTGAAAATGTTCAACGACAATTACGCTGTCAACTAGCCTAATAGCTCAGACTCATTTCAGCGGCAAGCGATAAAGTTTTAGGATTTTGTTTTGGCCAATCGTTTGTAAAGTTTAGAGTTGGTAGAGTCTTTCACTGAAAAACTGTCTATCTATTCATTATATTCATTATCTAAAGCGCTCATATTGATTTTTAAAGATTTTTCTTGATGAAGTCATTTTCGAGATACGATGGCCACTTTCATTTTTGTCTCTAAAAATTTTACAATCAAAAAGATTGTTATGCTGAAAAGCGAAAAGCAACGATCTGTTTTACTAACGTGTTTAAGTGTTTTTGATGGCATGTTTGTTTGAATTTGTTCTCTATAAATTTTAAAGAACCGGCAATTTTTTTTATTTATTCAAAGATGTTAAAAGATAAATAGTATTACATCAAAAACTCCCAACAAGTAGGTAGTGAGAACAAAATTAAACCTGAGTAGTATGGTTTCTTATGGCTGTGACGAATTATCATTGTAACATTGCTTACGTAAGATTTTTGAAAACCCACCCTACCCCCGTAGTAAGAGATCGTAAGCAAATGTGAAACCCCCCAACCCCCCTAATGTTCTTACATAATTAGTGAACGGCCCCCAACTACATAAGTGCTCTCACTTACGATAAGATACGGATAAGATGCAAATTTCTTGCTAAGATAGGGTTGAGAAGCGATTTTAATATGACAAAAATAAAGAGAATTTTTTTTTTTCATTACAACATCGACAGATTTTAAATCGTATTCCATAAAATAACCTTTCATAATTATTTGTATAAAACTGGCTCAAAAAGTTTCGGTTCAGAGGCTTAAATAAAATATTTTTACATCACTTTTTATTTGTTTGATTTGCCAAAAAAAGTGAATAAATCCGGGAAAATCTGGCCTTTTTTTGATGAAATCCGGGCAAACCCAAATAAAAACGAGGCAATCTGCAATCTTAGTTTAAATATTCGTTCACTAAATTATATTCTAAATGTTCTGAATGATTTTACGATAGCTTTTGACAAGTGCTCTTGTTGCTCTGTATTGCGTGTACTTTCTTTACTTTTGCAAGTAAATCGTTATTTTATCGATTAGTTTTTTAAAGTCACTTTTTTATAATTTAATTTTAAAATGTAGTAATAACAGAACTTGATGGAATCCGGTCATGTTAACGAACGAACTAAAAAATCATCAGTTATAAGTTTGAGCATCCGGAATAGTGAAAAAAAATAAAATAAAATTAACAACATACAGAACAATCATCAACTGATTTTGTTTTCAATTCAACCTAAAATTTCTAGTTAAACTATATTATATTACATCTTCTGTAAGGTTTTGAGAAAATTCAGTGATTAATCTTATGAATATTCTTGACATAAATGTAGAATTTCATTGAGATGTTCCTCAGGAACCGAATGAAGGAAAAAATGAAAGAAGGGAAAAGCTGTTTTTCCAAAGTACGAACACCTCTGCTTGCCTTTCATTAACAGAAATAGTCATATTTAGTTATTCTGAAAGTTATTCGCGAAATTTGAATTGAGCTCAACACGCTTGTCCATTTTTCAAAACGATTGCATCTGTCGAAAACGAAATCGATTCCATTGGAACCGATACGCTACCGCTTTAGTAAACTTTTCAAACTCATTTTCCAAATGACATTTCCGAAACACATTCACACATGTCCTCCCAGTTCTTAGGGAGGCTCCCATTCGGCGGGAAAATCATTGGGGTGTGGCTTGAGGGTACATCGGCAATGGAATAATCAACATCATTAGCGTCACTTGTTGGCACGAACCGAATTTGTCTTTCCCCGGGATCATAAATATTTAAAAACCGTGTGCCAAATGACCCGGAGACCACCGAATGCATCGCGCCAGTCAGTAGCTGCAAAAGCACCAGCTCCAGAAGTATGAGGCGTATGATTAATGAAAGTGGGCAGTTCAGTTGTACACTCGTTGTTGTTTGAGGGTTATATTTTTTTTTGTGCTTCCTCCTTCTGGATTGTTTGGTCTGGTTCTTACATGCTACAATTTACAACCGTCTTCAGTCGTTCTGGAATTATGCAAAGAGCACTTGCATACAATTTGAGAATGACACATCGATCCCGCGGCCACGAGGAGGGCGATTGCTTTTTTTTTTATCGAAAATACTGATTGCAAAATGTCCATCAGCTGTAGGGATCTTAATTAAGATAATTTGAGTTGTTGTTTCTTCGACTGAACACGATTTGTGGAGCTGATTTCAGTTGTACACATTTTTTTCGATTGAATTGGGAAGATAGCATTTGAAAAATAATTAGATTTAAGTACTGGATAGTTGCCACCAATCTGTATCGATCCATAAACTAGTCGTGATTCAGTTTCAGTCAGTTTTTTTATTACATTGATAACTAGAACATAACTTTCAATGCATTTTTTATATAATCAACATCGTTGTCAGAAATTTCTATGGTTGTTTCAACTTAATTTTGATTGGTGTCTTTATACTTAAATTTACTCAATTCTGCCAAAAGACGGCTGAAAATATTTGTTGATTTTTTTTTTTCATCGTTTTCATGTGAAGGAATCTTTTTTATTGTTTAAAGTTACAAATGTGTGATAAAGTTATGGAAAGTCACACATAACGATATATTTTAACGTGATATCCTAAAATAAGCTTGTGTGCACTTCAATGGAAATTAATGCTTTGGGTGAGATTTATAAAGTACCTACTTGTAACGTTCTCTCAAAACCGGTTGAAAAAAGCCTGTTAACTCTTATAGTTGTTTTATAAATGCTTTAAGATAACTACAGAAGAAAGTTTTGTTTCTGATTCTCATTGCCCCTATAGCTTGGGATGGTTAATGTTTGCTTTTTCATTCCCAACATTTCAGATTTTATTTTCTTCAACAAATCATAAAATTCTAAAGTAGCTATTTTTCTATAAATCTTAATAAACTTTTCCACCATTTCGATGAAATATGATTTTCGGTGCTGCTGCTGCTATCCCGCGAACCAGAAAAAAAAACACAAATCTCGCTGAATTATCACTGTTCTCTAATAGTTTCTTTTTTCCTTTTCTACTTTTGTACCTATTGCAGGAGGTGGTAACCGGGCGCGCGTGAACTTTTCCCAGTAGCAGAGCAGCGAAACAGAACAGAATTCCTGGCGCTCGAGCTTGGGCTTAGGCTGGAATCCGGAGCAAAAAAAAGAACGTCTAAACGACGACGACGCCACCGAACAAGCAAAAGTGCAGCAGCAAACTTGGTGGGACTGCAAAAGCAGTAAAAGCGCAGCAGCAGCAACAGAGAAGGAGGAAAAAAAAGTTTGCTTGCAGTTGTTGAGTGAGATTCCCGTTATAGGGAGTTGGACGTTCGTTGCTGGAGTTTTGGACCAGGAGGGAGACCTCACGACCCCCAACAACAGCACAGAGACGGTAAAACTAGCACACCACACACATTGCCCCAGAGAAGGGCACTCGTTTGAGTTCCACTCCTGGTTTGTGGGGATACACTGAAGCAAGCAAAAAAAAACAAGTTGGGGGAACTCTCCCCCGAGAAAGAGCGTCCGAGAGAGAATCACTGAGTGTGTTGGGGCCTCCCACCGGTGGAGCTCGCTCCTCGAGACAACATAAAAGTGATGGATTAACACATAAAAGGTGCTAAAAAATTCTTGGAAAAACGCGAGAAGCGGGTTTTCACCCAATCGCCCAGTCGCCTTTAGGAGCTTTCTCGAGTTGATTCTCCTGTTCAGAGAAGTGAGGAGAAAGGGGGGACACCGTTCGGTGAAATTAGTTACGGTCGTCCGTCACCGACGACCAGAGAGAGCGCGTGGAGCCAAGGTGAAGGAAAAATGAAGGTTTCGAAGACCCTCTAGGGGATGATCATGGATGGATGCAGAAGGTAGAAGCAAGAAAATGCTGTAACAACAACAAGACGACGACGAAGACAGATGGATCATCATCAACCGCGTTCAAGTAATAACAACAGCAGCAACAACAACTGTGTACCGAACGTAGAACAAGTTCGACTTCTTCGTGGGTCCCTTTGTCGGCTTTAGTTGGGCGGCGAGGCGCATCTTCCTGCGTGCGTGTGTTGTTACCCATCTGAGTGCGGAACGAAAGGTGTGAAACGCAACTGAGGCGGTGAAGATTCTTCCCTCTGGGGGACACGAGTCCCTTCGACGAATCATTACTCTCCACTCGAAGAAGAAAAAGGTGTCGGGCAATCGTGAAGTTCTTTCTGTTGTACCCCTTTCCGGGGGAATTATACGTATTAGCGCGCGTCTTGAGCAGGATCTGCGTGTGTGGGGGATGTTGTCGGGGTACACGACGCATCACAAAGAAAGAAAGTCGTGCGGTCCAAGACCAGTTTTTTTTATGTTATTCCTTACCTTAAACGCCACAAATACCTTGTTGTATCAAGGAGGAACGGCCAAGCTAGTTAGAAGAGCGCTCGCCTGAGAGTAGAAGCATTAATCGCGTCTCTATGTTGGTCTGTCTCTAGATGCTTATTTATGTGAATGGGGAGTGTCCTCGGGTGTGTATGTGCAAATGTGACACTCACGAAACCAAATCTCGTCTACAATAAAGCGTGTCGTGACGGAAAAAAGTGAATGAAACCAATCGCAATTGAAAAAGAACACTCGAAATCCTACAAATCACACTTGGCAGAAAACGAACCGGAGCAAGGCAATAATGATCCTAGCTGCTAGCCCGCAGTGGCCTGGAGCCTGTCCAAATTATACTAATGTGTTGCTCAGCATGGATGTGAATTAATCCTAGGAGAAAAGTTGATTTTTCCGTTTGTTATCGTTCTTCCGGTCTCGGTGTTCGACTACCATTTTCACAGCAAGCCGGGGTCTGTGTTTGTGTATCCTTTACTCGGGAAAAAGTCCCAACCGGACGAGTAGGGTACATCCCAGAAGAAAAAGCAAAAGTAAAAAAAACGAAACACAAATTTACCTACACGCGTTTCACGGAGAACACCCGAAACATTATGTAATCCTTCCACACCTGCAGCCTGGAAGCAAAGGATCTACTTTCGGGGGGGCACCCAAGTTCCGTTCGGAATCTAGGAATAGTACACACAGAGTACCCAAGAATAAGAGTGTGGAGAAGCGTGCGAAACGTCGTCCCCGGGGAAGGACGAAAGGGTGGTAGTGATTGATGAGCATTTGGCACCGCTCTACTCCGCTCTAGAAGTGGAGAGTATCGCGGCACAAAAAAAAGCGCCACCGGCTCCCCAAATTTTTGGGAGGCGAAGTTGGCGGCATTGTTGTTTGTTGGGGCTGCAGCACAACTTTCGCGAAAAAGCGAAGCGCGTTTTGCTAACAACAAAACACACATCCTCACACAACACTTGGCGCAAGCAGAAGTGAATAAGCAAGTGAAAACGGGGAACCACTACTGAGAAGGGGGGGGGAAGAAAATTTTGTGTTTCGGTGCGGGAACGACGGTTCCCGATATGTTGTGTTGTGCTGCTAAAAGCTTTTCCATCTGTGTGCAGTAGCAGCAGCAGCACCAGCAGCAGCATCGTAGTCGAGACTCTCGATACGATATCAGGAGAAGTAGTAGCACCAGCAGCAATAAAAACAAGAGCAGCATCAGAGAAGCAGAAACCAGCGAACGATGATGGAGATTCAACAACGTTCAACGACAGAACAGGTAGGGATTTCCCATTTTTTTTTAAACCCATGCTTTGTTGTTATCAATGTTGCCAAAAATTTGAATTCAACAATGAAAATTTGTAGGTGTTTAGACAAACTGAACTAGAATACACCGTATATGTAGCTAACAAAGTAAAACAAAGTTGTAACTTTGAATTCTCAGAAATGGAGTGTCTACGTCCTTAAAATACTGGACTTTTTGATCAATTGAAAAATAATAAACATTGGGGAATATTTTCTGAAGCAATGAAATTTTAATATACCTTATTACAAACATCTTTTGTACAATGAAAAATTATAACGGTGAGAATTTCTATAATTACAAACAACCTTTGTACAACGGTTTTTTTAAATTTGTTACAGTTTTTACAGACTTCAATCTTAATTTTGTAAAACGAAAAACACATTAAGACTGTCTCATAACTATATTTTGATAATTTTTTGTCAAAATTCCACATTGTTCCACAAATATTGTATAAATGTGGGTATTTGTCGAGTTGTAGTTGTTTTTTAACCCCGCCTTTAAACAACGTTTATATTTAATCTCTTCTACTTAACTAAAGATATTTTTACTCAAAAAATTAGTCCATAATGTTTGTACCTCTTAGACCTATCTGCCAATAATTTTTCTTATTAAAAAAAAATATCAACCAAAGAATTTCTGATGCTCGCTACTAAAATAACAAATTTTTGAGGCTTCGGTTTTATGCCGATATAAGTTAAGCCCTCTAAAGCTGGGGTTAAATCTCAGAGGGTTAGCAAGAAAGACCCTTTGTAAGAAAGCAAAATAAGGACACGAAATTTCAAAGCTGCATTGCTAATGGATAAAAAAAATGCTTCCAAACGCTTTACTTTAGACAAAAAAGTCATTAGGCGTTGAATGGGGGCATGTCATTCGGCATTGAAAAACAGAAATTCAATTGACATCACTGCTGGGTGTCATAGCGAGGTATTGCATGATTACTTTTCATGCAATACTTCGCGAGGCACCAGCAGTGATGTCAGTTGAATTAATTGTTTTTCAGTGCCAAAAAACATACCCCTGTTAAACAGCTAATAATTTTTTTGTCCAATAAGACACGAAGTTACGGTCTTCCACAAAGTTGTTCAGCAGAAAGTTTCATTAAAAGCATTTATAAATTGGCATCAAAACCATTAGCAGGCTTGGCTCCACAGAAGAAACAAAATTGATGTTGATTTTTCAAAACAAAATATTCAATTCTCCCATAAAAACCTTGAAGTTCAAATTTACCCATGTAAACTTTACTTAAAAATTCTGCTATAATTCATGGATGAATTTTGAACCAAACAGAAGCTTTTTAGACCCCAGGGGTTGAGAAATTCATAAATGATCCCAAATCAACTCAGTCTAATATAGCATCGTTTTCTATGGCCGAATTTCGAAAGGAATTTTCCTTCAAGTTACAGCATTTAAATATTGCAAAAGTATTTTGCATTTTTGAAGTAAACCACGTGGTTTTCTAAATCCTTTTTTCGCGAATAAAACTATTCTAAATGAAAAACAATCCTAATTTTTGGAAGGACTGTCAAAATAGAAAATATTTTCGCTTAAACGAAAGGGACAGTTTTTCTCTCCTGAGCAAATTTGGATGATTTTCCGAAAGGTTTACGCTATCAACAAAGAGTAAAAATTTTTATAATAATTTTTTGTTTAAATCTTTTTACATGAAAAGTTGAATTTGGTTAAAAAAGTGCTGAGAATTATCCATGTAAAGATCAATTGACTCCAAAAGGGCCAAACTTGCTTTTTAAATTAAACTGTATCCGTCCTTACATTTTACAAATGTGTCTTGTTGTACAAAGTTTTCTCTAACAGTAAGTCAAAGAGATGTCATACATAGGTGTATACAGTTCAGATTGGAGCGCTTTTTCTCTTGTTTTTTTTTTTTAAAGAATCGTAAAATTTTGAAAACCCACTAAGACTGTGCTGAATTTTCAAATTTTTCGCTAGCCTGATGAGCTTTTGTTATTCATCAGAGATCTATGCTATACACCTTCAATTCTTGATGGCGGTATAGTTAGATTGTCAGAATTTTTTCAGCATGTATCCAACACCTAGAAATTACTCAACAAAAAAAATCAATAAAAAATTTGAAAAAAAAATTCATCAAAACTTATCGACATTTTTTAAATTATATTTTAGGCTTCCATAAAACCTTCCACGGTTCTTTTTGTAACATTTACTCTAATAATTTCGTTTCGGAGGCATACATATACAAATTTTACAAAATAATTCGTTTTTTTTTTTGTTTGATTTGCTTAATAAAGTGAATAAATCCTGGCAAAATTTAATTTTTTTTTGTTTCCGGATAAAATCCGGGCTCATTCAACAAAATAAGGGCAACCGGACTGTTCCCAAATTTTGTATTCAATGTCAAGGCAAACCCGGATAAGTTTGTGGAATCTGGCAACTTTAGGTTATACGCTAGCTTTGCCCGGTTTTATCCGGACATGCCCGGATATTTGTTACCAAATTTGGGAAAAAACCGGTTGCCCTTATTTTGTCCGGAACTATTCACTATATTGACAAAATCAAACAAAAAACTGAAATTGGCCATACAATATTGATTTTTGTACAAAAATTAAAATTTTTGAGGAAGTTTTGTTTAAAAATTTCCTGAATATTTTTCTGCAACGCTGAAATATTAATAAAAATGTGGTATTGTATTTCAATGGAAAAAAGGTTTCAAGTGTATTTTTCTTAATTTTTGTTGAATAGTTCTTAGGATTCAGCCAAGTTTTGTTTATGATTATTTTTTCTCTCGGCTTTTTCCGTATATTGTCCGGATATTTCCCGAATTTTGGATCGAAAATATCGAAATCAATGCCTGGAATTTGATTGCTTTTAAAATGAAACAGCTCGAATTTTCATGGCCCGGATACGTGCAGGAAAAAATCAGACAACTTTAGTATAAGCGTTTTGTGAAATATCAGATGAAATTAACAAATCTTGACGTAGTTTTATTACGGGAACATGCAATGCCTAGAAGAATGTTCTAAATCTTGAACGAATACTTATGATGTTAAAATTGAATACTACACGTAAAAAAACAAAAAATTAACAAAATTTGTGTAAAAATTTAAAATCAGTAACTTTTTTTTTTCTAAAAAAAATTTTTTTGTCAGAAAATTTTGTGTTTAACTGACCAAAATGTGTACCTACGTAAATTTTTTTATGCAAAATTTAAATTTGGTATACGACCTTCTAATTATTCTCTCAAATCATCTAAGTCTTTTTTTTGCAATCGTTTCGATTTTCAAGTAGGTATTTATTAAGTCGAATTTGATAAATTGAATAAAAAAAGTGATTTTTAAAAAAGATTGAATCGTAAATAGCTCGTTACAGGATGATACAAGTAACAAAGTTTGTTCATCAAAGTGTAAGTGCAGAAAATCCGCATCTTTTGGTGTCATTTGCATTAAACAAATTTCACGATAGGTACACATTTTGGTCAGTTGAATGAAATATTTTGGAAAAAAAGTTTTTTTTTTAGAAAATAGCTTGCTGATTTTAAATTTTGAATCAAATTTGGTTTTTTTTTGTATTTTTTACGTGTACTTTTCAATTAAAAAAATATAAAATTTATAAATTTTGAAAACATTTAAGGATACACAATTTTCTTAAAATTAAATCTATGAAAAGTGGACTTTTTTCAAAGATCGCGTTTGCAGAACCTCTAAACATGATTTTTACTTAATTTATAGTAACTGTGCATGACAAAAGGCAAATTTAACTACTAAAGAATCCTGTTAAACAAAATTAAGATTTGTGATTTGTTATTAGATTTGTTTTTATTTGTTTTCAATGCAAAGTATTTGTCTTGGAAAATTTATAATTTTCAAATTTTAGTCTTGGGGTTTGAAGCACTTTGATTTTGAATGAATTTTGATTTTGGTCTTGCTACATTTGATGGTTATGCGTTGGATTCTCATGTCAATTATAGTTTTTTTTCCAATGTGCTTTATTGAACGTTTTAAATTATACCACAATAAAATTTCAAAAGCCTATGGTTTTGCAACAATGCACAGTGGTTTAAAACTCGAAAAACGTGATCATGGGCTTTATGAAGGCTTAAATGTCAAAATTGCTTTATAGTATGTTCTACAATGTTTCATCATTTCAAAATGCCCATATTTTGTTGTAATTTTTTTTTTGATCAATTCATCTATAAGTGAGATAATTTTTCTATTTTTGTATTTATCATATTATCACTATAATGTCTTCGAGAAAGTTGTAGATCATCTAATTTTAAAAAACTTTGTAGAAGACGTCAAAGCTCTATCTTTTGAAACAACATGTTTTAAAGATATTCTTTCAAAAACTAACCTCAAAAAACGAAAAATTCGCTTAACTTTTTTCGAAGCGAGTTTTAAGACTAACTTTGTTTGAGAGAGTTGTGACAATTAAAAAAACTACACAACTTTGTTGGAGGTATCAAGTCATTATTTTGAAGTTTAATGGTACTTTTTGGGTGATTTCTTAAAAAAATTGCATGTTTTTATTGTTCAATATCTCTGAAAGTTGCAAACATACCAAAACAAAAATAAATACATTAGAAAGGAAAATCTTTCAACTTTCATGGACATATAGTTTTATTTGTATGCATGCGGTTTTACTACTAAAATAAATTAACTGAAAGATGCAAGTTTTAAAGTTTTAGTTTAGCCGATTCAACAATTCTTCGATCAGCCAACTAACATTTGTGTTGAAGCGGGAACTTATGTAAGTGTATGAAAAAAAATACTTAAATTTGCCAATTTACCATTTTCATTTAAGTTATTTTAGTAGTAAAACCGCATGCATACAAATGAAACTATATGTCTATGAAAGTTGAAAGATTGCCCTTTCTATTGTATATATTTTTGTTTTGGTATGTTTGCAACTTTCAGAGATATTGAACAATAAAACATGCATTTTTTTTAAGAAACACCCAAAAAGTACCATTAAACTTCAAAATAATGACTTGACACCTTCAATGAAATTGTGTAGTTTTTCAATTGTCATAACTCTCTCAAACAAAGTTAGTCTCAAAACTCGCTTCGAAAAGAATCGAACGAAGTTTTCGTTTTTTGAGGTTAGTTTTTGAAAAAATGTCTTTAAAACATGTTGTTTCAAAAGATAGAGCTTTGACGTCTTCTACAAAGTTTTTTAAAATTAGATGATCTACAACTTTCTCGAAGACATTATAGTGATAAAATGATATATACAAAAAATAGGAAAATTATCTCACTTATAGGTGAATTGATCAGGAAAAAAATTACAACAAAATATGGGCATTTTGAAATGATGAAACATTGTAGAACATACTATAAAGCTATTTTGACATTTAGGCCTTCAAAATGCCCATGATCACGTTTTTCGAGTTTTAAACCACTGTGCAATGCCGCAATTAGCATTCTTTTATGAAATTTTTTAAAAATTCACTCAGGGGCCGGTTGAGCTCGAAAATTTAGCAAAAGGGGGCTGTGAAGGGAAAATGTTTGAAAACCACTGTATTTAATGTTGATCCCCCAGATTCCCAGAAATTATGGATTTTTGGTACACTTTTATATATGTACATGCACATACCTGTTTTCGCAAAACATTACTCATACACACTGGAAGCTCTAAACATTTCAAATTTGAGAGATTCCTCAGCAACACGAAATTGAATGGTCGTATTTTTAACCCAAGGCATTAGCACTTTTGCCGTACTTTTTTCCACAGCTGCTATCAAATTTTTCTCAGGAAAGATAAAAGTCAGAAGAATCAAAAGTTGTTCTTTTTTTTCAGCTGCAAATTTTTCTAAAAAATATGACAGCACTATGGTCGTATTTTTGCCCCACCTTACGCGAAACATTTGACGATTTTAAATACCAACAAACATATTTCTAGAAGGCCAACAAGAGAACTTTTCAAGATTCGGTTTAAAAACTGTGATCTGCTTCTGACGTTCAATTTCAGTTTTTGACAGTAACGGTTTTCTAATAAATTTTTGTTTTGGTTTTTGAACTTGATTTTATTCTAAACGTAAGTCAATTGATCAATAAATATCGAAATTTATAACATTATAGCCAAAATTATTGGAATCAATTTACGGATCTTCTAGAGACTGCACATGAAAAGAAAAGCTCCAACTGGAGATCCCTTTGATAGACTAGAAGTTACAAGAACAACAAACATATACCAAAATTCACAGAATTGTTTGCCAATGCGATCAAAGGAGGACTGTTAAAGCCTGCATGTTTTTGTTGTAAAGTCGCAATAGCTTTTTTTTATAATCGAAAAGGTGGTTTGGATATGAACATTTTAGTCAAAACCAAACCGCCAAAATTTTTATCCAAACATGTTTTTGTGAAATATTTTAAGTTTTGAAGTAGCTTGTTGAGATAAGTGTGAAGAAATTTGAGAATATCTATCATATTTTTGGAAAAAAAAATATCTACCTAAACCGTTTTTCAAGCTTTGTGACTTATAGTAGATCTTACTCGTGGAATTGTGAAGTTAATTTGGTTAAGTTTTTATTGTGACACTTCCCAATTTCACTTTAGAAAAATCCCGTTTTAAAATCCCGGGTTAAAAGTTTTAACTTAAAACAAATAATTTCAAATTTTGTGCATAATTTTGCCCTTACATACTATTGAAATACAGAAAAGGCCATCTTTCGCTTTTCCAGAGTTTTCTTGTTCAATGCTTTTTATAGCCTTGCAGTCAGAGGAATACAAAATTTCAACATAGGTTTTTTTGGAGTTGACGTTTTGGAATGAGGAATAATAAATTTGGTCTCCATTCTTGTTTTGAATTTTTGCCATAAAGCGTCTCTCTGATTGGGAGACATACATCACATGTGGTGGTGACCCGAAATTAAATTTAAGTAATAAAATCAAATAATTGAGTCTGCTGTGCTGGGGCAAGTCAAACCTACGCACAAACGAACCACTTACTATACCTTTTTATTCGACCCGGAACATTCAAGTTACTTCCTTCGGGGGAATCGCAAGAAGTAGAAAAAAAAACGAGCGAAGCCCAACAGCAAATCAAAATTTGATTACGAGCACAGGCAACATCCAACGAATCCGCGTAATTGAACGTTTCCATGTAACCGATATTTCTTGGAGGAACTTTTTACTGGGCTCAGCGCAAGCAACCCCGATTTTTTTTTCTGTTGCTCTTCTCCGGCACCAATTTTTTTATCGTTTGCATGCATGGGGAGAGCGTTGCCCAAAAATAAGCCAGAAAGAAATATTTAATAACGAAATCATGCGAATGAAATCGCGCGCGTCCCATACGTGATGCCGTCTTGGGTTTGGGTATAAGGAGAGGGAAGGTACAACGCGTGTATCGTTGAAAAAAAACCCAACCAGCAAGCAGCGAATGGAGCAACTTTAAGCCCGGGTCGAAAAAAGAAGAAGCAGAACAACAACTCGCGACACCCGTCGCGAAGTTGGAAGTTTGGAAGCAGCAGCGGAGCCCGACCAAAAAAAAAAAATCCTCCAAAAGAGAAGGGGTTTCGCCGTCGTCGCCGGGTGACCTAAATTTTCGTTAAAGCTCGTGCGACCGGCGAAAAAATCAGAACCTAATTGTATGATACACATCACATCGCCCTGGCACTGTTGAGCTGCTGCTGCTGCCAGGAATGTTGGCAACACAGAATGTTGGCAAAGCACCCGAAATTTCGCACGGTCACACTTGAAGATTCAACTTAAGGTCATATGGTAATGTGATTATATTATCTTACAATCATACATGTCAAAAATTTCCATCGTTGAGATTTATTCCCTATGTTAAATAACAGACTTCATTCAATTCTAACCTTGAGAGTCAGTTTACGATTTGTATTCTCCTTTACTCGTTCGGTATTGAAAATTTAAAGTATGATGTACCATACTTGTCCAAAAATATTTCAATTGTTCCACAAGCCGAATAAAAAGTCAGGCAGTTCTAGACTAAATTAACCTGATTCCTGACGTTATCGGGGAATGTACTTTATGACACATTCCACAAACTTGCGTCCTGAGAGTCGAATTTTTTAAATAACTTCTACAGCTGAAATGTTTGGTTCATCTTGAAAAGGATGTATCAACACGTTCGAAACCATATAGTTTAAACGGTTAATGATTCCTATAGCCTTCAAATGAAAAATAAAAAAAGGTCCTTCAAAAAATAAACATTTTTGTGAATCCAACTTTGAGCTCACCTCAAGAACGTAAAATTGATCAAATTCAATTAAATTATTTGTAATGCAGTTTATTAGTTTCTTGTTAGTTTCTGGTACACACTTTTTTTTTGCGTCATCACGTCACGGAAAAGGTACATTTGTTTTGTTTTCTTTTTACTTACAAGTTGGAAAACTACCAAACTTTGCGATTATCAAGATCGAGAGCTGTCCAAGTATCTCTTTTGAAAAATCGATCCAGGCGTTACCGAGATGATTTTTTAAATATGGACTGGAACGTTGTAGGTAAGACAAAACAATTTGTAGTCTTTGAATGAAAGTTGAAATAAGCAAATAAGTACAGTTACCTAGTACTATATGACAGTATGACAGGGCCGTAGGAAGAACTGCTTCATTGGCGGGAGGGGGTGGATTTGGTGATTTTTGCTCGGAAAATGTATACATACAGAATAGTAAAAAAATGTGATACTAAGAGTATCTCATTATTCCGGTTTAAGTTCTTTTGTATTAATTGTTATTCATTGAAAATCATTACTTTCACAAATAAGCACATAAAGTGTTCCGTTTTATTTTAAAATTTAAAATAAATGAGGGATCTTTACGGCTTCATTAGAAGAAAAAACTTGTTTGGTATTCAAATCAGATTTATTTTCAACTCTTGTAAACTCTATAAATACATTCAGATTTTAGTTTAAATTTTTGTTTTTGAAGTTTATCAATATAAATAATGTTAAACAACAAACCATTAAAATAGATTTCCAGCTGCATTTTCCTGAACCTGAAGATTAAGTAGGACTATCAGGGCTAAAAATTGGTCACTTTTTAGTAACTTTGTCACTTTTTTTAAGCTGATAACTCACCAGTCACTTTTTTTTAAAATTTGGTCACTAAAGTCACTAGTTTTAATATTTTACTTACAAATTACTACATATTACCTCCAAAAACATGCTTCTGCATTTTTGATTTAATTTCATTTCACAAGTCGGCCTCTATTATTCGTACTTTGAAGTTTTGAAAGTTTATTTCGAACTTCTATACTTATGTCCTTCAAAACATGCCTGTTATGATAGACTGCTGATTTTGAGCCTTTTTTCTGTTTTAATTATGAATCCGTTGATATTTTTTTCTATGGTGGAAATTACTTCTTAGATCTCTTACAAAAAACAATTTATGCCAATAAAAAGAAATTGTTTATTTTTCCAATTGTTTGAATTGTTTTTACTTATTTAAGTTTTATAATTACAAATTTTATTTATTATGCATCCAAATAGTTTGATTTTTTTTTAAAGATGGGACTGAATGAAGCTAAATAATGTTAAAAAATATTCTAAAACCAACATATAGTTTTAGCTCAAATTGCAACGTAATGTGTTACTAAATGATACGAATTTGAGGTCTTAGATAAAATTCTTTATCAGAAAAAAAATCTTTTTATAATTCGTAAATTAGCACAAAAGAAATAAAATGCCTTTTAGAGTAGAAAAAAAATTATGTTGGTTTTGCAGAGCGAAATTTGTCCATACAATCTTGAAAATTAAAATTTACTCTTAAAAATTTTTCTTTAAAATTCGGCAAAATATTGAATGAATTTTGAGCCAAAACGAAAATTTTAAGACCTCAGGCCCTGAGATATTTAAAAAATGACCCAAAATTGACTCAGTCCGATGGCTGCCTTGAAAAACTTGATGTGGTTAATAATTTCCCTAATTTAATTTGAAAGTTACTATTTTTCCCTACTTTTTTGTCTCATGGTCGCTTCTAGCCCTGGTACAAGTTATTTTATCAACAATAAATTATCATTAATAATTTATTTCATTCTTGAAATTCTGTGAACTAAATTAAAATGAAAATTTAGATTTTTTTAGGAACGCAATTTTGAAAATGAGTTCAGATCTTATTTTATAAAAGTGGTTTTCATCTGTATTGTGTTTTGTTTTGGGTAATTTCGAATTTAAATTCCGAGTCTGAATAAAATATTTGAAATCGATTTCTGAATCTAAATTCCAAACAAAAATTCCCAATAATTACAGAACAAAAAGAATCCTTTACCAGAAATCTCTTATTTGTTTTTTGAGTCTTTAATTTTCGATATGAATTTTTTCTTCAATTTATTTATTCGTAACTAGTGAATCAGAATGAAAATTCCGAATGATGAATCCTGATATTTCAATTATGAATCACCATTATGAAACTTTATTAAGTTCCAATTCTGCATAAGAATTAATAGTAAAAATGTCAAATCCAAGTCTTAAAAATGGTTTGTTATTTGAAAATATTTTCTTTTAATATTCCGGAGTGATGAGTTTCGAACGTGGAAAATGAATCTGATTTAATTTCAAATGCATAAACAAGATTCGAATCAGGATTTTGTCCCAATGATGAACCGAACTGAAAATCAAGAATGATAAACTGGATAAAGATTCCACAATTTGGTCACAAGCAATAAATTTAGATTAAAAAAAAAATTGGAATTAAAACATCGGAAATGATTCAAACCTTAGCTCACCAGATATTTTTTCGCACTTATCCAGACCAAAATCTGGGCAATATCTAGGCAAATTTAGGAGTTCTTCAATTAAAATCAAGAAGAAGAACTACTCGAAAAGTAGGTTTTTCATCGAAGCACTTCAGCCAGTTTATTTGGATAAACTTTGACAAAAAAGGTTTTGGACGCAAATTACATAATGGTTATCACGCAGCTAAAAACATTCGGGCAAAATCCGGGCAATCAGGCAACCTTTGTGAGTCTAATCTTAATAAAAATTCAATATTGGAGAGTAAGGACTGTACCCAAAATTAATACACCAAGTTCTTTTGTCAATAACTTTTGATAGCGATTTTCGAGTACAGTCTTTAAATATCTGTCAACAAGTGAGAATTTTTTTTGAAAATATGTAGTAGAATTGTGGACCAGGGATAAGATTTAGAGGTTTTGACCTTAATTCTGAGTCGAGATTGTTACTCTTGATTCACTTTAGTTGTTCATCAAAATTTGATTGAGAATTTAAAATTTTGACTTAAGAGAAGAACATTTTGCCTAAAATTCTTGGACTCTTATGTGGGGGGGGGGAGGGGGGGGGGAGGGGGGGGGGGCTTAGGTTTAGCCATCTAAACCTCCCCCATTTTTCCGCAATAGCATCCTATACCAAGGTTACCGAAAAAAAAACTCTGTTTTGACGAAAAAAATATGACTTTCTGTCATTTTACTACAAATTCTGTGGCGGTTTTCTGTGATGCTTTTACATTAATTTAATTCAAAAGTCATGTCAAATTGCGTCTTTTTTTCATTTTACTTGAGAAAAACTAATTAACATAGGATACCAATATTTTTATATTTTTATATTTTTTAAATTAGAGGTTTATCATTTTTAAATTCTGTGAAATCTGTGAATATTTATAAAAATTCTGTGTTTTATGACACAGATCTGTAATGAAAATTTGCTCAAAATTCTGTGAAATTAGAGATTTTGGCAACCTTGGCCCATACGAATTTTATATTTGGTATTTAGAGGAATCATTTCCACCGAAAAGTAGAGCGGAAAGCGGTGGGTTTCGAGACTATATTAGTAATAAAAAATTATTGATACTCACGGTTTCGGCGGATCCACATTGCTGCCGATTGCCACCAAAACATGGGTCGATTCACGATGACTTATTCTCCCTTTTGTGGTGACAGTTCGCACGTCCTGTTTAAAAAATTTTTCGAACGAGAAATGGGGTGCGGCGAAATTTTTTGTGTAGCTGCACGGTCAAGAAATTTAACTCAAAACTCAGTTTAAGGATAGCAACAAACCAGGTTCCGTTTTGTGAATTAAATTTAGCGCATTTTTTGGTTTCTCATGTTTATCTCTTTAGAAATGAACAGAAAGTTGAAAATTCGTAAAAATTTCGAAAAGGAGATTTGTTTATTAAAATGTTTCAACATGTTTTCAAAACTCTTCTTCAATACATTTGTTCTGGACCAACCCATTTCGCATTGAATATTCTGGGAAAACGCGTCTACTTCAAACAACAAATCCCATCGAATATCCAAATGTGGAACTTCTAAAGAGTTCGAATATGCCGAATCGATTGTCCGGAAATTTCTTGTGTTATTTTGACTGGAAGCTGTAAAAAATGCACATACTTATACGACCGAAGAATCCAATATAGGAAAATTCTCCGGTAAACATTCCGAAAGAAAAGGCTGAACTATTATAATTTTTTTCGGTATGATATTTTTGAGGAATAAGTCAGATAGTTTAACCACTAATCACACTGACATGAGACTTATACAACAAAATTCCTCTCAGCCTCCTTTCGTCGACATTGCGCGGCAGCAATTCGAGCATGAAAATTTTACTGGTATCGACATTTTTGTTAATTTTCGAGCAGCGTCGAAAATTGGAATCGAGTATCCAGTCAGTGGTCAGTGGTTTAATTTTTAAGTTTAAGTCCATTTGGCCTGCCTTCGACCAGACCGAACTGAACGCCATGAGAAAAAATTTAAACTGCAGATTTTGAAACTCTTTTTATTCATGTGCGCTACCGACTCATCTAAAATAATTCAATGTGATTTGTTCCTTGGATTAGAAACTATTGATTATGGTTGATGAGTTTTACAGATTTCGTCTATAGATGAAAATATTTGTCCATTATACTCAAGTGACTCGAAAAAATGCTGATGGCGTTCAGTTCGGTCTGGTCGAACCCCGACCATTTATTCCAGCTGGATTTCAGCTGGATTAACAAACAAAATGATTGATTTTTCATTATTTGATACTTATAACATCTAATTTACACACACATACATAAATAGGATCTCAGTGAAACTTCATATTTCTTTGAAGAGGTTTTCCTTTTTTTAATTCTAAGCGCACATCTTTCGAAGTAATGATGGCAAGCATCTTACAAATTCTAAAACCACTAGACCACAGAAAGTGTACTATGTATGCCCTGACCGGGATTCGATCTCACTACGCCAAAGCGGCTGGCTGGCTAAAACATCTAATTTTCTTTTTATTTTTTTTTTTATACCAAAATTGAGCTGAGAACTTTTGCGTAAAACATGGAAATGAGAATAAAATGAGCACTCAAATGTTTGCTTTGCTTCCTCAGCGTGTAGAATTGGAAAATAAGGAATCAAAACAGAAATCGCGAAATATCAAAAACAGTGAGGCCAGGCAGTGCGTTAATCAACCTATTGTTTGTTTTGGTTCCTCTTGCTATTTTCAATTAGCAATCGAGAACAATAGATGTTTGTGGTAACACAACAGTGTTGCCGGATATTCTGGGTAAGACTATCAAAGTACTCATTGAGAAATGAGTACTTTCCCGGTTATGGAATATGAGAAGTAGAGTGCGACCATAGCAATTTCTAATGAACTGTGTAGTTATGTAATGACTAGACTGACGAAACATGAATAAAGATAACTCCATTTCACTACTAAAACCTGCGTTTTCCACAAAAATTAAAGTCCGAAACATTTTTTGTGGGTGTATTGTTTTTTTTTGCTAAGAAAACGTGACGACAGAACGAAAAACATTCCTGCGTCGTCATGTAACGTTGTCAACCTAATTTCTCTATAAGTTATTGATGTTTCAAGTTAGAACAATATAAGGAAAATTCAGTTGCAAAAGATCTCTAGAATATTGTTTTTTTTTTTGCTAAAATGTAAGGCAGAAATTTGGCTTCTGCGATTTTCTTTGGAAGTCATTTTCTCGCACGTCATCATGTCGCGCTTGTTTTTCTTGAATAACTTCGGAACCGCAAGCCGGAAATAGGCAAAAATAAGCTTGTTAGGTAGGGAATTTAATAATCTTTAAGAATATGTATGGTTTGTTGGGCACTACTGATACCTAGGGAGGTATTGCTAGCAAAAAAAGGTATACAGTTCAACTCAACTTTTTTTGAGCTGGTATAAGGATTGATCCAAAACTGATGAGATTTGGATCCAATTTGACGCAGTTCTAAACCGGAACATGAGTGTGGTTGCCAGTTTTTTCATTGGATCGGATTTAATTTCTTTGGTTCAATTCTTGTATAAATTAGACCCAAGAATAGATCACGGGTACAGGTGCTCTAAGGAATCTATTAATTGGCAAAAACCATGAGCAGGCTCGGCTCCACATAAGAAAAAAATTATGTAGATTTTTCAATTTTCCCATACAAATCTAAAAATTAAAATTTACTCATGTGAAAGATACTTCAAATTCTGCACAAAAATATGGATGATTTTTTGAACCAAATCGAAGCTTTTACAACCCTAGGGTTCGAGAAATTCCAATACGACCCCAAATTGACTCAGTCTAATGTTTCAACACATTTTTGGCATTGAGTTAGCACCGAGCTGCATTGCAATTTTGCAACCTCTTCTGGGTGTACTAAATTCGCGATATTTACTGACCAAAGAGTTGGAAGAAATTGATGAAGGTAACCGAAGTTTGGTTGAACACTCGAAACCCGTCACTCGCTTCTGATGTTAGCGCCTCGACATATGTTATAAAGTAGAATTCTTATTTATGGAAGATTATCAATCGCCAACCGTAGCCTAGAGGATAGCATTCAAGTTATCTAG
>NW_026598752.1:0-25000 GCF_029784155.1 Uranotaenia lowii
TTATCTCGTAAACAATTACGATTACGATCGGTTCAAAAAAGTTTTTATATGTCCAGGGGGGGCTAATAGCTCTTATGCAAATCACTCTTGCCTAAATAACGCTTGTGAAGTTGTGAAGCTAGTCTATCTGAATTAGCAAATGCTTAGCTCAATCCAAATTTATAAAAAACAACATTCTAATTAACAACTGACACAAAAATCAAACTCCATACTTAAAAAAAAAACAGAATTGTGACGTTTTTTTAAATCAATATTATTTTGTATCAGAACCCAACCACGTTTTATCGTCACAATTTTCGATTTTCAAACAAAATAGCCATCATGTAGACTAGAGATGTACCGAATATTCGGTCGGCCGAATACAAAATGGGTTGGGCAAAAAGATTATTCAAAAAAAGTTTAATGTTAGCCCCATAGCTCTCAAAAACAGTTCTTAACATCTAGAAAAGTGAAAATTATAGACCTGTCTTCTTACAACAACTCAAGTTATGGCTTCGGAAATAATCCAGCCCATGATAAATCTAGAATGGTGGTCTCACATGCCAAATCGCACGTTCAGCCAAATTGTATGAAGTTTTGACAGCTGGTTGAAGTGTTAACGAAAAAGGGGGTCCAGGGATGCCAAGTGTGTGAGATACAAAATCAAAGAAAAAAAGTCTATGTATGTATGACTGTGCATGTCGTGGACCAAAGATCAAAAGATTTAAAATCAAATTGGGTTTTAGTTTATTTCCTTAATTACAATTAACTTCACTAAAATACACAGGGTGCATCAAACAACCATAATCCTAAATCGCATGTTGCTTGTCCGATCGATGGCATCAAGGTCGGATTCAGGGGGTGTTCACCATCGAAGCAGCAGTCGCGGCTACATCATGCACTACGACACTGCCACCGGTTCCCTCGTTCAAAAGGGCCAAACACTCCATCTGGTTTTCCCAAATGATACCCATCAGATCCGGATTACTCAATTGGATCTTCTGGAGCAGCGATGGCAACAGACAGGGGTCCTCCTGAAGCACCTGTTTCATCTCGAACGATGGAATGTCATACCTCGCCATTTTACCATCCGATTCGATGACTTTCTGCTGCTTCCAGACAGATCTTGGAAGAAAATAGTGTTGAATAAGCATAAATCTGTTATAAGTAATGGAAAATTAATGTTACTCACTGCTACCGACAAAATTGGCACCGTCGTCTATTGATTCAACGTCTTCCAGCTTTGTTTACCAGCCCGGAACTTAGCCGGAAGAATTTTTTCGCTTCTATGGACTATATTTGCAAAAATCATGGCGAAATGTTTTTCTGAATAATATATTGATGATTGGCAAAACCAAAAAAAACAGAACACCTGGCATCCCAGCCAGCCAGCAGCCCAGCCTACAGTCAGCTGTCAAATTTCGGGAGCGTTTCGCCCCCACCGTCGCATCCAATTCTCGTCTACTTTTTGCCAAAGTGAGACCAGTTGCTAGTTGCACATCATATAGACTCCGGTTTGTTTGTTCTTGTCAATTTATAACCATAAATAATTCAAATACGTGGCTCCAGAGAGAATGGAAATATCGTTACCCGTGGAATTCGGATGCAAGTAAATAAACAATAGTTTGCCTAATAAAACTAGCAATTTTCAAATACATACTCAACTGTCAACCTATAGCGTTTTTCATGTTCAAATTCCAGTTTTATCTATTCCTTCAAGTAGCTATAGCTGTTCGTAGAATTTCATTTTGGCTGGTGATTTTTTGCCGTCGATTAGAAACAAAGAATTTTTTTTCTAATGCCGGTTTACATACACACACAGCGCTCGGTCCATCATTCGACAATATCCTTGGTGGCTGACTGTTTCCATCCTGCTTTGTCTTGTGATAGGATATGGGATATGTTTTCTTTAGTTTCTTTCAGACATATGCAATGCGGTTCCGCTGGGAGCACAATGCCAGTTATTAGAAAGCTTGTTAATGCTGGTCCGGCATAGAATCTTATACCGATAATTCCAACTCTAAGGAAGTTCATTATTAGAATAGGGTCTGATTTGTGGGTCTAGTTTTTCTGCGACTAATAAATCAATACTAAATGATACGCGCACTATGCTGGTTATGACTGAATTGGTTTATTATTTTAAATTAAATTTAAATTAAAAAACTTCAATAAAATTGATTTTTCGTCGCAGAACATTCAATGCCACAAAATGCTCCCAACGAGAACTCACTTTTCTTATCCTTATGTAGCTGTTGCAGTGAACTCAGCACCTAATATTGCTATCATTTTAACATTGATCCTTCAATTTAGTAGGTATTGATTTGCCATTAAAATTCAGCATATTGATACTTTTTGGTATTGATACCTCATTTTGGATTATGTTTGCTATCAGCTTAGGCATCAAAGTCTGCTCGGGAAGTTACTACCTACTGCAACGTGAACTTGCAGATCCTCCGTTATTCTGAGATTGAAGACATGTTTCCCTTTTAAAATATATTGTTAAACATGTCTAATTTTCATAATTAAAAATCATGAACGTGTTTGCTGAAAGATAGCTCATGCAAGTGATCTTGACATCCGGCGCGCATGAAACAAAATCCAAAACCCCGAAACGGATGGAAAGAACGGATTTCCCACCGAGCCAGTACCAACTCGGTACTACCAAGCATGCAAAATTGACGTTATTGATGACGGAATGTTTGTGAACCTTCGAGAAATTGCAGCTCGGCGATGGATATTTGTTTTTTTTAAATATTTCTCAGCTCCTACGTCTTCACGGCAACAAACCAGCCCTCGGATTGACAAAAGCGCGCACGGTGGTCCGAAAAACCTGGCAATAAATATGTTTTTAACATTTTTGGCTCCGAAACATTCTAAAAATTGTAAATAAATAATCAAAATTTCACTGAAAAAAAAATCGAATTTTACTTGAAATTATTTTCCATTAGTTTCTACCATAAGAACTCGAAAAATTTTAATAGCTCTTTAAGAAATTCCATGTATTTAAATTCAACACGTTTTTAGAGCGAAAATATTTCGAGTCCTATACGTTAACGACGGAATTGATACCGCGTTAAAAAACCTTAGTGGATAGAAAATATTGACCGCTTCAAAAATCGACTTTCTGCCAGCCTTACTACTGCGTTTTGGACCACTGTGCTCCGTTTCGTGGAATGACTCACGTAGCTAAATACAAAACCAACCCAGCTAGGCCTATCAAGGTGGGCTCGCGCGATCGAAGAAGTTGAACTGGAACGGTTGGCGCTGAAGAGTCAAAAATAAATATAAGATCGTAAAATCGAACCGGATCGCAACAGTGCAGCGCACGCAGTGACTCGATCAAGTTGTTCAACGGGACAAGTGAACCAAAAACACTGAATTGATTGAAGAATTTCGGAGGTGTTTCTTATAAGTTACCAAAAAACAAACCTTACAAAATGCATTCCACAGTGAACGTTCGGTGGATGGTTCTGGGACTGACGGTGTGTTTCCTAATGGCGAAAAGTATCGGCGATGCCAAACCGGTGGACGTGTGGGATCAGCTAACGGCCGAAAGTGGAAAAATGTTTTACAAAATGTTGGAATACCTGAGTGATTACGATGATTTCGATGATTCGGACAAAACCTACCAAAAGCGGGAGGGTTCTTCTGTTCCGCTGCAAACGAGCAATCGAGTCGATTCCGGGGCCAAGAATAACAGTGAAAAGTGCAAACTTCCCCCCAGGAGGGGACTCTGTCGTGCTTTGCTGCCCCGATGGAGGTGAGTGATTTCAATGATCGGCTAAGCGAGTGACTAATATTGTGGTTATGCGTCGAAGGACAGTTTTGAATAACCGGATCTAAGGCATCGTTTAATTAAGTGCTAATGCAATGTTATCAGTGAAAGTGATAATTAATAGATGATGGAGACAACTTTAACCGTTTTCTTTCTCTTGACTCAACAGGGTCTAATTGAATTGCGTACTTGATATTTGATACAATTTTCTATTAAAATTCAGATAATTATTGAAAATTACTTTCAAATCAACAACGGCAATTGAATTAAAGGGAATCTTTCGATTGCTTTTATTCAGTAGAATTATTCAACCAAGTAGACTCCTAATAACACTTAGAGCAAGTGTTGGGAAAAAGTGCTAGAAATTTCGACATTTTGATAATTTTAACATGCAAACATGTTTTCAAGATCTTTGGGCGTTGTAGTTTTTTACATCACTGTTTCTATTTCAGCCGTATGTGATAGAAATATCGCTATTTTTGCATCACAGCATGCGAAACTACAACACGTGTTGTTAAAAAACTTGAAGGCCACAGATCTTGAAATTGTTTTTGCATGACAAAATTTTCAAAATGTGCAAAAAGTGACAAAATTTATACCACTTTTTTTAAACACCAGTGAACTTGCTCTAAAGTATTTAAAATTTAAAAAAACAACCTATCTTTGTTTGTAAAGAAAACTCTGATATTTAAAAAACAATTTTACGTGACTATTATGATTTTGTTTTTAAGCTTTCCATACATAAAGTGTTTATGTATGTGTTATTTTCACGGACATTTAGTGATATGTGGGTAATATTTAGTTGATTATTCCAAGAAAAATCTGAGTGCGAAAAGAATAAACCAGAACCTTATGAAACGGTGAGCTTGGGGAAAAAATAAAACAGAAATAAAATGACCAAAAATTGCATAAAATAACCAACTCGAAAGATGATCAATATTACGAAGTACAACTTAACAGAAGCTAGTATATATGTTAGACCATTTTTAACACGTCCAATAACTTTTTTTTGTTGTTTTTATTGCCGATAATAGGAAATGGAAACAATTCATTCAGTCCTGAAGTGCAACGTGTTTTTATTTTGTATGGAAATTTGTATGGGACGACAAAATTTTCATTCCACAATCGCCAGGGATGTACTGAAAAAGCAAAGCCGTACGAGCCGTGGGGTGAGGGGGCGTGTTAAAGGTTTACCCCTCCCCCCCCTCCTCCCCCCATGAAGATTTCCAAGTAAAATTTTTCATCGTAGACAAATTACTTGCTCTTTAAAGGTGTTTAAAAACAAGTGTTAACCAGCAAATTTGAAATTTGGGTCGCCTCCGGCGGAATTGAGTCTTAAATAAAATAAAATGTAAATGTAAATAAAAATAAAATGTCTCAAGCCCTACCCTAGGCTCAGCGGAAATAAATCCAAAAATCTAAAATCTAATGTCTTCTACTTTATTACTAAAAATTGAAGAAACCAATTAAACCCAATTAAAATTTTTTCTCGTTCTTTTTAATGTTCAACATCTTATTTTAAAAGGTTTTGATAAATTACACTAGGCCACAAAATTTACATTTTTCCAAGGTGCAATGAATCTAAAACGTAATTTTGACTGATTTGGGTGCTCTGAATCTAAATTTGAAAATTGAATTGAAATATTTGAAAATACGTTAAAAATATTTAAGAAAGTTCTGTAATTTTTAACAAAACTTCAAAACAAAAACATTTTATTTTAAAATAAAAGCTTTGAGTTCTAAGAAAAAATTAAAGAAGATTTTTATTTGTTTACTTTTCCTAATTTAACGAATTTCTAAAGAAGTTTCAAACCAAACTGAATTTAGATATTTCTAAAGCATAAATCTAATCGTTTTGCTGGTTTCAACAAATTGTTAAATTTTACTTTTTTTTATCGTGCACCATCACCATCAAAATACTATCCCTTAATTGAATGAAGTATAATGAACAAACAGATTTTTTTCTAAAATTTTGGCTTGTTAGTAAATCAGTTATCAATGATTGCTTTCACATAAAAACTGATACATACCTACATATTTAAACTCTATATCACCAAAACTAAAGGTGATGGATCAAATTAAAGAATTCAAGTTCGGGACGTTGAAATCTACCAAATTATTCATTAAAACATAAGCATCAATATGCTGTTTCCTTAAGTTATCAATTAAATTATATAAATAAGTTTTTTATAATGGTATGATGTGTTTATTGAAAAAAAAATTCTTCTAAAATGTTGTAAAACTTATCCATTCTATCATCAAATTTTGTTTCAATTTTCAAATGAATTTAACGATTTTGGAAGAACAATTTTTTTTCAATTAAATTAACCGAATTTAAGATAGTTAAACTATTGAAATTTTTGGAAAATTTTTAATTACCGTAAAACTGGGTAAGATTGATCACTTTTTTCAATATTCATCGATATTTTTTCTGTTAAGGGGAATGTGCCATGTTTGATATTTTTAAAACCAGTACTGGACTCCTTTAAACACATGATTGCAGAAATTTATTAGATTACTTTAAATTTGATTTAACAATCGATTTCTTCTTTGTTTTGAATTTGATGCTGATTGATCAGTCTCTATGTTGACGGTTGTAACGAGTTTTCTTGATCATAAAGAATACAAAACACCTTCATAATATTTACAAATGCTAGTAATTGATGAACTAAGGCAGTTCGTGTTTAAAGGCCGAACAGCAATTAAGATCGAAATGTGGACAATGATGGTGCATGAATTAAGGGGCTAAATTTTGTAAAATTAATTGTAAAATTTTAACAACAACAAAAATTATTACCTTTTCCCCTTTAATTTTCTCCTTCAGACTAAACCATTTGATAGGGTTTCTAGCCTTGGAAAACGTCCCTATTTTTAAATATAAAAAATTTATCTCAAAATACAACAAAAAACTACCAACACCAAAACTATAAATTTACTAAGGAAAAAAGTTGAACTCTTACATTAATCAACCTGCTGCTTCTGAACGCTCTGATTTCATCAGGAAGGGTGTTTGTTTGTGAGCCTTCGAAAAAATTGATGTTTCATGATTTTTTGATAACATTTTTACTTACATTTGAAATTTTCAAAAACAAACCAAGTTTTTCTCAATTTTAAACTCAACATGTAGGTTTTTAAACGTAGAAAAAAGTTTTGAGATATTTTAACTTTAGACTTAGTTATTGATGATTATGTCAATGTTACCCTGTTTTACGATAATTTGTCTTTTTTTTTTCAACACTGAATTTTCGTGTTCTGAAAACTTAAGCCTTCAAATCTGAAATTTTGTAAAGAGAATCGTAGTTTCTACCTTCTGTTCTATTCTATTCTGTTCCAGGACCCAGTATTTCAATTGAAAGTGACAAATTTTTCAGAGCCTATGATTTTAAACTTTAAATCCGTAATTGAAAATTTATTAACGTTTCATTTATTTTTATTATATAAAATTATGATCGATTCCATGATTTTTAGATAATCTATTAAAAGTTCAAAATACGATTCGGAGTACCAACTTTGAAAAAAAAATTTTGATGCGAAATGTTAATGTGTCACGAAATTATCCATTTCCCAACATGTACTTTGTCCCTTGAACATGATGTATTGTAAATATATAAAGTTATTATTCTGAAGTTCATTACGAACTCTTTTAGCTTCTTATTTTGATAACTGGAATAATTTTATTATATATGTTTTCTCTGACTTTGATCACAGGCACCCTGGAAATAATATTTAAAATATTCTTCGATATTATATTTATCAAATTAAATTAAATCATCCACTATAGTATAAACTCTCCTGTGTTTAAAATGATTTTTTTTCCTAATTAAAATTTCTTCTTTTAAAATTCAAAATACAGCATAATTTTTCAATCAATCCTTTGAAAAATGTAGAAAAGAAATGTAGATTTAGATGAATAATAAGTAACAATAATCATAATTTTCCAAACAATTAATCATGGTTAAATATTGACCTTACCTGACATTAATTCAAGAATTCGGATTGTGTTAGTTATTTCAAATGCAATGAATATGAGACAGTTAGTAAAATAATTTATTAGACTCTGTGATTTGTGCTCATAATACACACGGTTTGAGTATTAATAAAATTATTTTTCAGAAACCGCTTTCGCTTTTTTTTGCTTCAATGAATCCTTTCATTTAAATCCTAACTTTAAATAATCTTCGGATAGATGTTGAACCTTTTTTTTCGAAGTTTTGATTTTATTGTTGATTTATTCAACAGACCAGCCTTCCCATTTATCATACATACGGCCAATCATGGTCGTAAAAACGGGAGGGGCTTGGGCAGTTAAACACCCCGTCCGATGAGGGGTCAAGAATATCAAGCGAGGTATTCTCCTCTACACTCAAAACTGTCAATTCATAATCAAATTCTGATGATTGAGTACGGTTATTCAAAATACTGCTACAGTTTTAAAAAAAAATTGTCACTTGTTTATAGAAATTCAGTTATAAATATTGATTTATTTATGAAATTAAACTCATTTCAAAGGTTTTGGTCCCATATTCCCGTAACCAATATTGTATTTCTTTTTCGTATTTCGGATTCATAAGAAATAAGAAATAAATAGATGCTTTGAAATTTTGGTTTAAGTTTAGTTTTGCATTTCATATCAAATTTGATAAATGATTTTCGAAATTCATATGCATTTTGAATATTGGGAAAATAATTTTTCGAATATGAAAAAAGAAACAAAAATTGTTTCACATTCAGATTTGAATTTCTTAACTTAATTCTTAAGTTCAATGCAAATATAAAAAAGTTTCAAATTAACAATCCAGAATTGAAAGCTCAGATTCAGATTCCTAACTCGAAATTCAAATTTGAATTCAAATTTAAAATAAATAACATAAATAATTAATTCAAATTGAAACTCAGAACTACAAATTTGAAATTACAGACCCATGAATGAGGTTCCTGAAACATTGCTAATAAAGTTCTGATTTGGAATTAAGATTACGAAATCGTGTTTTTGTAAACATAAGAAATCGTATTGCCTTAAACCCTGGTTTAATAGATTGGACCTTAGTCGGGACTTTATTCGAATATTTTCCCGTCTAATGTCCAATCCTTATTCCTTAGACGCGGTACTTTACACCGCAATTTTTTGTGCTGGAAACCAGTAAAATTTTGCTGGAAAATCAGCAATTGAAAAAACGCATTCGAAGAAACCGACAATTGTTCGATTTTAAAAGACTATATTCATTCTGTTATATGAACATTTTTTCCTAAAAAAATTAATTATTTTTGCATGATTCTGTTCTACATAGTTTATTTATTCCTAAAAAAAAGTTAAAGTGGATAAAGTAGAATTTTCCCCTTGTATATCCTGTAATATTTTTCATTTTTATTCAAGAATTGTTAATCTAATTTTGATCATTTGCAATTAACTAATAAGTTTCTAGTATATATCTACAATGGAACCCAATGATACTTATGTTAAAAATTTGTTCTATTCTTTTAATTCCCAGATACGACATGGACTCGAAGAGCTGTCACGAGTTCACCTTTGGGGGCTGTGATGGAAACGCGAACAATTTCATGACGTACGAGAAGTGTATGGATACCTGCCGAGGCGTGTGAAAAGAGTACAACAAACTTTTTTTTTGATGCTCCAGAAAGCATCAATCGACAAACCAACCAAATTCAACAAAAAACATGAAATTCAACATGACAATTGTTTGGTTCCAAACAAAATGAGTGGCTGGAATCGTTGGACCATTCAGAGATGTCGGAATCGGTTGAGAACACCAAGCTTCAAAATTGGCTGATCACAAACAAATATTCGCTATAGACAGACTGCTTCCCCACCAAGTGATAGATTTTTTTGTTATTATTTTATGGTTTGTTAAGCTGTAAGCTGAAAACTGAACGCGATACTATGTAGGATGTTTTCTCTCTCAATAAGCTGTTTTTTTTAAACCACACTATTTTATAAGTTTTGATTAAGGTATTTATTAAATAAATATTTTGATTTGAAAAAAAAATGTTTTATTGATTCTGTAAGAAATGTTCCAAGATTCAAATTAGAAGAAACAATGTCGGGTATAATGTTAGTTTTGTTTAAATACTACGTCGGGAAAGCTTAGATATCTATTTCGAAACTAGTATGGTTACTATTTAAAAGCTTTACAATCTAACATGTGTATCAAGAATTAAAAAAATGATTTCAAGCTTCCTACACAGTAGTGATCGCGGAAGAAAACATCATTTTTGTTTCGTTTCTAAACATATAACCAACTTTGTTGCCATTGAAAAACTACACATTCCTTCAAAATAAAACATAAAATACATTTATCAGTACAATCATTTTCTAGTCCAACCAATAAAAACAATAATCGTGATTTCATCTGACAAAACATCTAATTATAAATAACGGAAGAGTTTCAGATTCTATGTACAGTTTCAGTTTGAATTTGAGCTTTGTCCTCATTGCTACAGAAAACAAATTAGAATGAAACAAAAATATTTACAAAAATAAGAAACACAGAAAGTTCCCAAGGAATGCTTAAAAACTCATTCAATTATTATGTAGGTTGTTTACTAGACGTGCTTTTATTGAAGTGCAGTCATTCGTTCGCGATCACACGTTGTAACAATAGAACAGAAAATAGGGAGACGTTCTATCAGCTAAAATTGTTAAACTTGTTTCTGTTTTCTTCGAATAACTCGCATTTAACAATACCTCCTACCGGTTATCTAGGATCTCTCATTCTAAGACGAATAGCATGAAAAACACGATTACTACACTTCTAGTGTAAACGCGTTTATCGGCGGCCGGCCCTCATATGGCGGGCTAACAGCTCAGTTCCGTTGTGACACCTTTGATGGATTCGGAACTAAAATGTACACAACCGGCCTTGCAAACCAGCGTCCATACGTAGGGGATGAAGAACTCCTCCGGTGCATCTTCTTCGACGTACTTGAACTTTAGGTCCGGAAATTTCTGTTGAAAATGGAATTCGTTTTTCAATTAATTTTGTTTTTGAATTAGGGTTAGGTTTGTGCATACCCTTAAACGATCGCTAGACCACTGACTTGCTCCTTTAGATATCACTTCGAGCACTTCGTTGACACCTAGTTCACCTCGTTGATCCTGTACCCGCACCAACCTTGATGAGAAAAATCCTACAACCTATAAAAAAATTAAACGTCCGTTATAATTATTTTTTTATATTTAAAAAAATAACACCAACCATGTCAATGTTCTGAATAATGTCCTGAAAAGCCGAATGGCTCCGGAAGGCCTCGAATACGTTTCGTTTGTACAGTAGCGTGTACACCAGATTTGGACAGTACACTAGCTGATGGGACAGACAGGAATTGAGTATTTCTAGCACCATTCGTAGCACCTCCTCCAACACAGACAGATCCTGTAACTACGACGGTAGAATCATGCTCTATAGTTAACACGCGGACTGAACACGAGAAACACGAACAATACTCACCATATCGTCGGAGGTAGATCCCGGAGCTATGGCTACGGCCACAGCGTTGCTCACCGGATCCCCGTTCATGTCCGTTTGCTTCAGCTGTTGATCGAGGCGGGCATGCTTTTTGGCCAGGGTTTCGAACAAACTAACAAGTCGCTGAGCCACGTAAGGATGCAGAGATCGGAACTGACCGGACATGTTAGCTAGTGCGGCCAGACAGTTGGTGTGAAGATATTTGTCTCTCATTTTAAGCATGTTATACTGAATGGTGCGTATGACGACCAGTATCAGAAGACCACCGAGTGAAATTTCCGTTATGGATCGTTCCGTGTACCATGTTATGTTCTTTAGCATCTGAAACGATCAAGTAACATTTTTTTATTAAAAAAAAAATGTTTCCAATATAAGTTATATTAAGTTATACTAACAATTTGGTGCACACTTTTGTTGAAGTTATCGTCTTCGCTTAGGATTAGAAGTACAATAAGTGACATGTAGATGTGATGAGAGGTACTGTCAGGTGCGTTATAAAGAGTTTGTAGAATAGGAATAACCTGTAAAAAGAATTACTTCTAATAAGTTTAATCAAGTTTTTGCTTTGGTTTATTGGAACTCACCAACTGTTGAAGATTCTGCTGCGCCATAACATATCGATAGAAGCGTTGATTTCGATGCAGTAAAAGATACAGTAACAGTGTGGCCTGATCTATCGTAACAATTCGGCACAATGTATTGTAAAGGGAACAGAAGTCGATTTTAAAGGAAGCTGTCTCGTCTTTCAAAGATTCTTCTGTAGAAAATATAGCTTTATTAGTATTACTCGATTTTCAAACCACATAAAAAAAAACCCACCTTGAGAATCGCCACACCCGAACAAACTCGCCCGGTACGGATTATCTTTCGTCGTGTGATGGTTGGTAAGGATTAAAATCAACAACAAGCTCTGGTTGGCCAAGGGGTAGTGATCCTTGAAAGCGGTCGGCAGATCGTGGGCCGTTAGGATGTCCGGTTGCTTCCGGGAGAATGTCAACAGAGACCACAACGATTCGGCGATGCCAAAAACAAACGAACCTCCACTGCCGAACCCGAACATCGTCGCTGGTACCTGGGCCATACGGGCCAGGAAGTGCAACAGGGCACTCGTTAATGTGTTGGCGTGCTGGCATTTGTAGATTGTTCTATAAAATATATAAATTTTTTATCATTTCTTTTTTTATTGACCGTCAAATCAATTTTTACCTGAAAATGATCGACTTTTCTGTTCCATTTTGACTAAATTGACTCACCGACAGGAGTACGATCAAAGTGTTTACTGCTTCGAGATGAAGATGATATGTAAACTCTCTACAAAAAAAATGTTTTTAAATCAACATTTCGTCTTCTATTTTTTTTTTTTTTCTAAGAAAGAACTTACTTCACCGGAATCACCACTATAATGTTCACCAAAGCTTCCATGAATGTTTCAAATTTGGTACCATCGATCAGTTTTGCCAGGGCCGCCTGAGTATCGATAGAAGCCCTGTTGTCCACATTCACAGCCGTCGTGGTGCCATCGCTGCCGACTTGTTCTGCCGTTGCCACCGTGTCTGGTTGGTTGTTGCTTTGAATGGGTAAAGCTTCGAAATGCTGCATCAGTTGATACTCGGATCCAGTTTCGATCATGTACTTGATCAGACTTCTGATGATGAACAGAGCATTGAATGCTTGCCAGATGTGAATCGAGCTAAATAATTGAAAAAAATGAAATTAATCCATTGAATTTTAAAACATTTCGATAAGAAGAACAGTATTCATGTTTTACCATACTTCATTTCTAAAATCTAATATAAGGTTGTTCGAGCAACCTGAAGCAAAATTTTCGAAAACTCTAAAAATTCAACCTTCCTATGTCTATGATTTCCCATCTAAGCCCTTTTAGTAATATTTGGAGGTACAACATGCAACTTTAGATGGTGGCTCCAGAGAGTAAAGGAGTATTTTTTTCGAAACATGATTTATTCATTCGAAAAGTTAATCGAAATTTTACAGATAAAAATAAAATCAATATCATTGCCTCGAAACTGAAAAGTTTAAACCAGACTTTCAGATATTTTTTATGCCTACTACATTTTCATCTTAATAATGAACATGCTTATCAATATACAAAACAGAACTGATTCCATGTTGCGGCAGTATAATTAAAGCTTTGAAATCAGTCTCATTTGGTTAAGCCACCACGACGATTTTAATTAATGATCCTTGATTGTTTGACAAATGTTGTTCCAGCGTATGAAGGAAAAATAAACAGGTGGCTCCAGAGAGCCAAAGCGATTTTAAGTTCTACCGGATGAGTTTTTCAATAACTGTCCGTCAACTGAAACGTTGAAATAAAGATGGTAAAACGACTATAATCGAAACAAAAAAATAAATTTCTTCATTTATTCTTATTTCCTTTTAAAGTGGCTGAGTCTTTTCAGTTATTGCACAAAACTTAGCAATTATTCGACTTGAATTACCGATTTTGCGATGAAAAACACCGAACGTTTGCCGATTGGAACGCCGCATTGACATACAGATAGTTGAGTGCAAAAAAATTTGTCAAAAGCATAGACAATCTCCACTTTGCATAACTACTAACAGTTGATCGCCAATACAGAAATACCGAACTGATTAATGGCCTCTACATGTTGAAAGGTCGGGATTGATACGGAATGTTTAAGAGCTGGCTCGTCAAATAAATCACGACTTGCTCCATACAACATTTTATTCATTTCAGCACCAACACGTGAAAAGAGTCGATGTTCATTTATGACGTTTCGAGAAAGACGCGTTTGAAAATTTTGCAACCTTATTAAAATCGCTTATTAAAATTCACGAAGAATCTTTTAAGTCCATATGGTCAAAAAGGGACATAGGATCATTTTAAATATGTTAGATTATAATGATTATAAGGCGTCCTCAATCTAATTTTGCAAAAGTGTGGTTCGAAAACAAAATTTAAAAAGTTAAAATAAGACTAAAATGACGAAGTCGACAAGCTTTACAAAAATTATAAAAGTACAAAACTTACAAAAGTAATGCAAATTATAAAAATAACAACAACTACAAGAATGATAAAAATTACAAAAATTGCAATAATGAAAATATTTTTTTCTTTGGTTTTTGATGGCTGGACAAATTTGCCCATCTCGCCAACTGAAAAATAATTAAAAATTACAAAAAAAAAAAAAAAAAATACCACAAATTACATAATTCACAAAATGACAAAAATCACAAAAAATTGTAACAGGTCTTTGAAGTTTATGTTATTATTTTATTTTTGTAATTTTGTGATTTCTTCGTCATTTCCCTTGTTTATTTTTTTTATATTTTTAGATTTTTGTCTGTTGTTTTTGTCAGGTAAATCGTTTGTTATTGAAAATCTGTGTGCTCTGTCATTTAAATTATTTTTTGACTTTTTAAACTGTTAAAAGAACTCATTAAATTACATAATTTACAAAATGACAAAAATCACAAAAAATTGTAACAAGTCTTTGAAGTTTATATTACTATTTTATTTTTGTAATTTTGTGATTTTTCTCATTATTTCATTTATTTATATTTTCATTTTTTTTAGATTTTTGTCTGTTGTTTTTGTCCTAGGGGGCCGTCCACATACCACGTGGACAACTTAGGGGGAGGAGGGGGTATGGAAATGTCCACGCTTGTCCACGGAGAGGGGGGTAGGGGTTTGGGTCATGTCCACGTGGACAAACTTACTCACAAAATATTTTCTAAAGGTGAAAAAATATTGAGATGTTTAAATCAAAATCTTAAATTTCAAAGCTTACCAGTTTAAGTTTGAACAATAAGTAGCTACTAACTTGAGGCAAGTTTTAAATATGATAGTTTAGAAATTTAAAATTGATAAAAAAATTTTATATCGGGAAATGATCATTCTTATTTTTATTAAATCAGCCATTTCAATAACAAAAAGGCAAAAAGTTGTGATTTCTAACTGTCAAATTTCATTAAGAAAAAAAATTCAATTCTGTCCACGTGGACATCCGGGGAGGGGGGTAGGGGTTTGCCGAATGTCCACGCTTGTCCACGGAGGGGGGGGAGGGGGTCAAAAATCTCATTTTTCTGTCCACGTGGTATCTGAACGGCCCCTAGGTGAATCGTTTGTATTTGAAAATCTTTTTGACTGTTTAAACCGTTTAAAGAACTCATCCAAAAATTTGAAAACCACCCAGTGAAAAACAAAGCGTATGATATCTCATAAACATTCAAAAGGTTAAAACGCGGTTTGGTGCAAATTATGATTCCTTTAACAATTCTAAAACATTCTGTCTGAATCTACCGGGGTTCCGAAAAACAACTTAATCCAGGAAGACGATTTCTGTCCAGTCTTTGGTTATTTTCAGGGGCAAAAAAATCGAAACTTAAAGCGCTCTCTGCCACTTCTGAATTAAGTTTGAATGAGTAGAAATTTTGCAGGATGAATTATTTTGACTAAGCAACAAATTGTATACTTACAGTCATTTTTTTTTTAATTCGACATGATAACTTTTTGCAATTTTAAACTTTGTAAAATAGCAGAATTCTGAGACCACCTAACTTAAAAAATAACGGAATTAACAAAAGAAATTATAATATGTATGTTTTATGCTATATTATGCTCTTATAGATACTGCAGGAGGATGTTTTGAAATATATCACAATTTAAAATATGCCTAATAATCTGATCGCCAGAACGCTGAACTGTTCAATTATTCTTAATAATTATCTTAGCAACTTACCTTTCTGCATCGGACAGCGCCAGCAGTTCGGAAACGCGCAGCAAAAATATATTGATTAGCGAGCCAAAGTTTCCGGATGACAAATTGTGGCTGATGAAATTTTGACACAGTGATTCCAGTCGGGAGTCCAGACTAAGTTGCTCTTGGCTAAAACGAAATGGGAAAACATGATTCAATACTTCTCCATCAATAGGAAGTTGAAAGCTTGGTACGATCTCCTGCTGATAAGAGGAAGCGTTGTCCATTTAAATGAGCGTCGCTGATAAGCAGCAACCTTCTTCCCTCATCGAGCAGGAAACCTTACCCAAATAAATTAACACCTTCCGGCTACCGGCACAACACTTACCTATTTGTCGGAAGATGGATGTGATATTGCAGGAAACTGTTCCAGAACTCGTCATTGTAAGCCGGGACGTGTTCTTTGCCCACGAATCGCTGCAGAAACTCATTCTCGGCCAGGTCAACATTACGGCTAATGTTCATACCCATGATGATGGTTTACGGGGTTTGTTGTCTTTTTTCGGTTCGAAAAAGCTTTTTTTACCTGGATACAGCTGGGTGGGTCGACACACCGTTCTTTCCGGATTCCTTTACCGGACACGGCCCTTTTTACGTTGTTTATTTCACCCTAAAATAGACGATTAAATTCACTGGATTGGCCAATCTGCCACAGATGCATACTTTTTTTTGCTGATGACGATTCGTTCCGCACTGAACTGTCATCAACGTGGTGACGTTTTCGGGCTGTGTCAGAGACTGGGAACGCAATTTCAATATTGGTGGTTCTCAACTCTTTTTAAAGTTACGGACAGAACTTAATTTTTTTTTAAATGTTTGTTTTTCAAAAGTGGTTCGGTATGGTGCATATAATCTAGTGTCGGAGCAATAACTATATTATTCCCATGTTTCAATTTCCTCGGGATTGGAAACATTTTTTTTGTTAAGGTCGTTTCGTTATTGGTAGATTTTTTACCTGTATTTTCAGTTTTAGGCGGGCGTTTCTTCAATTTTCTCCACGAAAAGAATGTCATCAAAATAAATATAAGTGCTTGTTATTTATTAATGTCCACAAACTGGAGATTATTGAAATGGATGTATTTCCAATGATTAAGATTTATTTACAATACATGATACGATGATGAGATCTTGAAGTGTACAATTATTTTTGTTTTCACAGTGATTTTACATTAGAAAAACAATAAGCCTTACTAAGCCTAACGGGAAACGAATGACTAGAGCCAATACCTATAAAGGGGCAGTTAAAGTTGTGCTGTCTTACTTTAATGTATTACCATATTTTTAGTTTAATGTTGTTCACATTCAAGAAAACGGATACCACGCACAGAATGAAAATGTAGTAGCTAATGATTGTTAGTGCAGCCGGTATCTCCAACAGCATCGTCTGAAACATCATGTTGACCAGTCCGGTTAGCAGATTTGCTGCCAAGAAAAACACCAACCCATTTGCGTTGATGGCTTCAAAGATCAATGGCAGGTATGGAATGCAGAAGTTGTCCGATTTCATGATCTGTTCCGGTGTTTTCGGTTCCTCGAATCGCACGAAGTAGATGAAAACTTCAAAAAACATGAACAAAACGCACATGGAGGATCCGATCGATAGGATCCAGAAAACGTAACCCATGTTGGCCAGCCTACGGGATACTCCAAACATGCCCTCGCAAACGTAAATCATCTTCCAGCAGATGGCAGCTATTATGGTGAGTTTGATTGCACATCGCAGAAACTTTTTGGCTGGTTGTATCTCTTGACCAGGTCTCATAACAGATCCCAAGTAAACTGAAGCCAGATAGAGAGCTATATATCCCGGAATGGAAGATATCCCTTCTCGATTGGCATCGATAATCGATTCCCGGCCAATTTTTTCATTCATAACGTACTGCGAAACTCCTAGATGCAGGAACATCTCGTGGCAACAAAGTAAGCTAATGGCTATAAACTTGGCAGTTTCAGGTTCCTTCACGAGATCCATGATAAGAGTTCCAACTATTTTTATTACCGCCAGCGTTAGGAAAAAGTTCCAATGCACTCCATATTCAGACACATGCTGTTGATAGTCGATTTCCTGAATGACGAACCAACGTGTTGCCCCGAGAACAACCAAAGGGCAGCTACCCACCAATACATTCTTCAATCGTGTTAAATCGAGTTTTTGTTCCTTGTTGACTTTATAGACGATGCCATTGCTGAAAACGTACAATCCAACTCCGACATCCATCAGCCCGAAGCCAAACGTTTCAGTTTTGGCCAGTTCTCTAGGAAACGCCTTGAAATCCACGGCCAAAATGCAAACAGCGGTCATCATGTTAATCAGTGCCCGGACAGCGGTGACAAATTGTGGTTGTTTTCCAGGAATCTGTACGAATGGCATGAAGTGGGTCTTGTGTCGCATTTGATGAACCACCGAAACCGCAGTTATCAGCAGAAGCGTCACACTGACGTTCACCGCCAGCCGATCCATTGTCGTCACCATCAGCACGAACGGTATCACGATCAAACCGAACTCCAGCAGAAACCGACCGGGAATGTGAACGACTGCCGTGGCCTGGATTAGCTGGACCGTGTGAAAGGTGGTGAAGAACGACGGAACGATGTGCAGGAACACATCCAGGGCCGAAGTTCCGTTGTTGTTTTGCATGGCACTTTCGTGCAATACCTTGTACTCCGCGGGGTCCATTCTGGTAGACGGAATCGCGCGTAACGAAGCGTAATTTGTTAAAACATGAAAAGCAGAATCGATTTCGTAAATTTTTTGCTGATCACACTTGCACTGATAAGTTTGTTTACACTTGTAGTTCTAATCATTTTCCGCTAGAGGCGCTGTTTTGTTTTGCGTTTGAGTGGGTGGTGGGCGGAAAATCTAATCTAGTACTACAGCTTCGTAAAAGTAAAAATAGGGCGCGTCATTTTCTTTTCAGGACACGCGTTTTACTTGACCATTAGAAGAAAAACATGAATCACTGTAAAACATTCAATCCTATAAAAACTAATGATTAAATTAGAAAGAGTACACAAACGACGGAAGAAATGAAAGCCGTTTGGGATTATTTTTCTATTTCTTAAGCAAAACTGAACATCGCAGACATTCAAAGATAAGAATGAAACTTCTGCGGAGACGAGCTGTTCCCAAAACATGTGAGAAAATTAGCCAGCCACGTTGAACATTAAGAATAAATAAATAATCCCACCGTCTTTAAACTACAAAAATGTAGCGTTTAACGAACTTTAAAATGATAAAGCTGAACTCCAACTTAAAGGTTGTTTGTCTGAGAAAGTTTAGTAAGAACAACGCTTAAATGGAAATTTCCGCCCAAACTAAAAGCGTTGTGAGATAGAAAACTGTATTGCAGTGCAATTTGGAGAAAAAATAATCGTTAGTATGGACGCAGAGACATATTGCGTGAAAGTAAACGTTTTGAAATGAAAGTCAGTTGAGAAATCATGTTTGATAGGGAAACGAGAGTCTTTCGAATCAACGTAGAAACGAATTAGAAGACTGAAAATGAACCTAAGTTACACTTTATTCGTAATGGCAAGCTAACAACAACTAGTAGATTTGAGTTAAGTTTTGATTTTGTTTGGAGCTGTCTAAAATTATATAAAGCTGCTTCAAAGCTACAGTTTAATTAATACATGGCCGAAATAAACTTTGGATATAGATTAACTTTTGCTTTCTTTGGAACTTTTTTTCTGTTTCTGATAAAAATTGATTATAAACTCTTTACTCACAGTAAACACTAGCAACGAACTAAGTTCTATAGAAGAATACATTTTTCACTTTGTCAAAATAAAAATTAAGAAAAATAAAACATATAAAAACCGCGCTTTAGCAATAGCAGCACCGTTGATAGGTTAAAATCACCGATTGGTTTCGGTAAAAACGATCTACTGCACCCGACAATGGTCTTCGACGTCTTCGGCAAAATCTTCGGTACTGAGAGCACACCGTTGAAGAACACTGTTGACCGCAGCTCGGGCCAGGTAGCCGGTAGTTTGCGCTTGGGACAGCGAAAATAATGGTGTAATGTCCTTAGTAGTTTCCATATCGTTATCCTTGCAGTACATCATGAAAGAATCTTCGAGCAGCACATCTAGATCCAGGATTTGATTGAAACGAAGTTCTGGATTACGTCGCAGGATGGTGGCCACTATGCATAGGAGTTCGACCGAAATCTGGCGTCGTTCGGGTTGAGTAATTTTGTTCAGCATCTCTTCGACCTGCAGGGCAAAGGAAAACTCGCTGCGGCTTTTGTTGGTTAAGGTGGTGCTAGCCGGTAAGTTATGTCCCTGCACCGTTATACCGTGAGGTGTCCGCTCGAGAACATCCCACACGTGGTTGTAGAATGTTGGTGGCACACGGCACAGACAGCCTTCCAGTTGCCGACGGTGGAGGGCACTGAAACTAGAGTTGAGAAAAAACTGTTGAAAAAACTGTTCTTGTTGTTTGATTAATTTAATACTTACTGGTTTTCATCAGCCCATTGGCTAACGGTGACTACCTTTTGGAGTAGTTTACGAATTTGGAACGGTGACAAATTTTCAATATCAGCACCTTCGTCTCCAGACATATTAAGGTACAGGCGCATGGCTTCGAGCACCCAGCCGACACGAATTTTAAGAATACCTTTGAAAATGTCTGGGTTGGTGGCGATCAACCGACCACAGTACAGGACAACCTCCTGTTGCAGCACAGCGTGAATAACGTCAAACGGTTGCACACTGGAGTACATAACGTTCTGAATCTCCGAGGGAGTCATCGGTTTATCGAAGACGGTTTCTCGCTGGCCAATGACACCGACGGTGATCTGCTTGCCATTGACCAGTACCGTGGTAATGAAGGGCGAGATTGAGTCGACAATATGCCTCAGTAGAGAGCTACAGTATCGGACAGCTCGCCAGTAGCGCAGCGTTCCGGCCCGATAATACAATTCGGTCAGACGATTGTGCACCGATTCCCCATTGATCTCGTAGTTGGCGCCTTCACGTAGTAGTATAATGCCCAGCAGTTGACACTGCAGAAAAATGGATTCGGTGTTCCGCAAACCGTCAATCAAGTCCGGTGTAGACTTGGCCTGGTATTCGGCGGCCGTAATTTTCTTCTCCCTGTAGGACTGTGCCCTGGGAACATCCGTCAAGCTTTGGTAGCCGATGTAGTCATGGTGAATCTGTGCGAAGGCCGTTTCATTCGAATCGGGCAGATCCGACTGGGACATGAAATCCAAATGTTCGATACAGGAGCTGGAGATGAGATTCTGGAGCCGACCGATGCGCACCTTCATTCCATCGCAATAGCCCTTCTTGAGCATGGCCAGCAGGTCGATCATTTCCTTGAACTGTGGGTCGCGCATGTGCTCTTCGCGGATCAATAGGCAAACGGTTGGGCGACCTGATAGTCGCCAATATTTACCAACAAATTGTAGCTCGGTTTTGATGTCATCAATCAGCAAGGCCATATCTCGGTAGAGGTAGAAATCGGACACTTCGAATATCAAGGGGTAGCACATGACGGTGGTTCCGCAGATTCGGTAGACCTGGAATTTAAGAAAGAAAGTTTGGAATTGTTCAAGTTGAAGAGCAATCTTGATAGAACATACCTTACTGGTACCCAATGAACCTACGGGACGCGGAGGTCTTCCGGTCAATCCGATTTTGTCGTTTACACCAAGCTGTTGATAAACGTTGATCAGCTGCGTTGAAGACCAAATTTGAACAGGTTCGACCTATAAAAGAAAAAACAATCCTCGTCAAGGTAACAAAAAAATGATTTCATAACAACGGTTTCAAACTTACTTCGTGCGGAGTTTGCGTTTGAATTCCATATGTTGCCATCATCGCCTGCAGGCGCATAGATTCTGTGATCAGAACAATCTGCACCACTAAATCGGTTGCTGTACCCTAAAGTTTGTTTCAAATTTAAAAGGATAATGACGAAAAAAGGGAAACAATATTAGTTATAGCGTAGAATTTCTATTGAAAATATTCAATTTAAATTTCAATGTTCACTGAAATCTGATCCGAAACATCGCAAGAGGTTATTGACAAACGCACATTCCAATTGGTTCGTTGCGGTTAGTTACTTAGGACATAATTGATGAAAGGGTGCGCTCAAATTTTCCAATGATGATACTATAAACAATGATAAGTACCAATAGGGTTGGTGTTTTGCAGTGAGTTTATGTGTTACTTCTTCTTACAACAGCAATGATCCGCGAACATGTTTTGGAACCATGCGGACCTCTGGTTGATTTTGGTTTCCGTCCCTTGCATCGTTTCTAATTTGTGTTTCTGAGTATTCTATTCTATTCTATTTTGTTTATTTATAGAGGATTTTAACCAACTTGGTCATTCGTCCTCTTAGGAGATTTATAATAATTAGTTTCTGAGTATTAGAATTTTTTCCTGTACTTATCTAAAATCAACTTCAACACCCATGTTGGGGTTAAAATATTTTTTGTTAAATTCCAGAACATTATGATTCTTTTCGTAATTTTCATAGCTCTGATTGAAAATAATACGATGAATTTTTCAACAGACTAAAGAATAACTAGGAAAATTGGACAAACTCGTACACATTCTTCGACATTTTTTTTCTCAAATTAACGTTTGTTCTTAACAATTCAACTAATTACATGACTCTCTCCAATGTCGGAAATATCCGACTGTTGGTCCGTATCGGCGTCGCCGTCCTTATCCTTGCTATTCTTACAGTTACCGGTCGTTTCGTCCATTTCGTGGATAACCGAAGATGCTGCAACCGGTTTTTTCATAGGTGACTGTGGACGGTGCATGGCTAGGGCCTTATTTTTTTAAAAGAATATTTTCAGGGAACATGAGCAAATGATCAACGTGCAGCACAAGGGAAGGTGTTTCGATTTAGAGGAAAGCATAGGAAAATGTTACCAGTTTTTTTCGAAATCCATATTTACAGGTTTGCGGTGTATGCATTTCAATGGATAAAAAAATAGAAAGCAGAATTTCGATATCAATCAATTTGGCAAGTTGCAAGCAGAATGGAATTAGCGAGTGGTTTGCGCACTCGTTGAAAAGAAGAAAATTATTTGAAGGTGTGCAACATTTCACTAAAATTTTGTTCACTTTCAAGCACAAGAATTTTAACCCATCAATCGATGGAAATTATTTGAACCATATTTGTGGCATCTATTGGCGATACTTACACTTCCGATTTTAGTACGCTGAGTGTGATGATTGGTAATAGAAAAGAGAACAAGATTACGATTTTCATTATTCACAGAATGAATACTTGATAACGTTTGAACTAAAAAAAAGTTAGGAAATCTAAAATTTTGGGTTTCCAATTGGGGTTATTTGTTTGGAGGAACAAAACCAGATTTAAAAACCAATCAAATTGTTATCAGTTGTTCAAAATAAGGAGTGCATCTTATATCAAACTATAAGAACATCTTACGTAACATTTAGTCATACGTATAGTCCGCTAAGTTGTAAAAGAAAACGTATTAGTTCATGTGTAATGTGGGAAACCATAATAAAACATAAATAATTTAAACTATTCTTATTAGGGGTAGTTAAAACTGATGATATCTACAGCTACATTAAGAAATAAAATATACATTTAAATCATAATTTTGGTTAATAATTTCACATGAAACACGCTTTCAAACGCATCCAATTCTAGTTCCAATTTTGAATCCTCCAGAAGTAGATAGAGAATCTAGCTCTGATCGAAAGATTCGACGGTTTCTATTCTACCAAGAAGACAGACAAAAAGAGAAAACACACATCGCATCGTGATTGAGATTACTTACTAATCCCGGCTTTGCCTGTGCCGTGGCATGGGTTAGCACAACAACGATACAAACATGATTGGAAAAATTTTATACAAAACCGTGGGTTATATGTTTTTGTTTTTCGAGTAGGGTGCCAGAGAAATGCCATGGGGGCGCGATAAAAGAGAGAAATGGAAAGAGAAAAAATACTGCCGTTAATTCTACCACCTTCGACTAGGATCACGCTTCACACTAGGAATACTAAGAGCAAATCAATAGCCAATATCAAACATCAAATACAACACATCTGTGTGCGCGCGCATTTTTTTTAAGGTGGGCGGTGCTTTGCTGCTTGTTAAAAAGTACCCCACACATTTTGCCATGTTCCAATTCATAAGGGGACGATCGTTTTACAGAATTTTGAACGCGGGAGTTGTGAGTATTTCTCTCGAGTGCTGCTAATCGATTAGGGCGTTTCTTAGTATAGCGCACTTGGAGCTGCCAGAGCATTTACAAACTATTTACCTGGAACGCCGAGTAGCGGCCACCCTTGCGGGGCCGATTGTAGGACGGCAGATAGCGACGGATCGGGTCCAGCTCGTTGATGTGCAGCAGACCGGCCGTCAGCAGCTGGGCGATTACGAACACCGATTGGCCCCACAGGAACAGCGAATGGGACGAGGCCCGGGTGAACATTCCGTCCCCGTCCGGAGCGTAGCACATCGAAACCACCGGGTCTGGCAGGTGGGATTAGAAAAAAGGGTTAGTTAGCTCTGAGAATTGAAAAGTAGATTGAAGCGACCCCTAAAAAAGCAGAGGTTAATCAAAAGAATGCAACAAGATGTCTATTTACCCCCATTCAAATCCGAATGCATGCATTTCCGCAACTCCATCTGATACTCCTCAATTTGCTCCAGATTATTTTTGAACACTCCATCGATGATCATGAAGGTGTAGAACATGGGCCACTCGCATTCGTAACCTTCGAAATCCTTGATCTCACCCCGATGATAATACCTTCTGGTTTTATCCTCCAACCTCGATAGATAACCATCCCGGCTAAAACGTTTGAATCCCTTCTTGCCCTTCAACCGAGCCACCACATTGTTCTTGGTCATATCCACCAGCCGGTCTTCGTGCGAGGCGAAGGCAGGAAACGACAGGGTCGGAATCAGCGAAGCGTCCACACCCTTGGAGCTCGATTCCCGAGGTAACATGGTTTCGAAGATACTTCGATTTCGGTTGTGCGCATCGATATCCACATACACCACA
>NW_026598753.1:0-9081 GCF_029784155.1 Uranotaenia lowii
ATTCATTGTGTAGGTAATTTATTCTAATTACTCAACATTTCAAAATAAAGTCGATATGTATTACCAGGATTTCAGAAACTGGTTCAGGAAGTTAAAAGTCCGAAAAATCAATTTTATTTTTAAAATACTCATAACTTCTGACAGCTTTTCTGTATTTAATTATTTCATTGATGTTTGAAATTGTCAAGAATCCATCTATCCGACAATGTATAAATATGTTGGGATCCAATGAAAGTTTTTACCGCTATGACAGATCTTCCGGTAGAAAAAAGTCTTACCTTAAAAAAACGACATCCAGTTTTTGCTTTGCTTAGCTGTATTTCATTTCTCAATGAACCGATTTTAAAAACCTAAATTTTAGTTTTTTGGCGTTAATTTGATCATTATTTTCATTGAACATACTTGGTCTGTCAAAACTACCAGTTCATCAGTATATTGGAATGATGATAAAGATGTTTGAAATGTGCGCTTCGGGTCATATTGACCCGAACGGCTTTGGAGGGTTAAGTATGCCATATGGCCATATTTCATGGTAATATTTTGTTCATATCGTATTTTTATCGGATCAGTATAAAGTTTTTCTTTTTCGCTGTAAGATTGTGATTTGAGCGTAGATTTAATGTTTAAATGATAAAAAGTAAAAAAAAAATTAAGACTAGTCTATTTTTCTTGATATAGGCATTTAACCTGCCTTGATATGGGCATTCAGAACCTGTCTCTTATTCCAATATCTTATCATTTACAACTTTGCCAAAACTAAAAGCTTCAATTTGTTGAATTTCCTATTTCCAGATGAATAAGAAAGAAAAATCATTAAAATTTTTGTTCACGGAATCTGTACGCACGATAATTAAAGTTCAATATATTTTAACAAAACTGACAAAAATCTTGTTTGAATTTTAAATTTTTCGACTTTATATAACAATATAATTTTTTATGCCATGTGTTTAAAGCGTATTACCTTCAAACTGCACTGATAAGATATGATGAATATCTATCATATCGTCAATCGGCTGTATGCGTATATTTCCCAACATGCGCATTTAGGAATACTTCTCCCTACTGGAAAGCAAATCAAAGCTAGCTGAGCATTAAAAATTATAAGAGGGAAATTCCTTCTACTGTTCAAAGCACGTGGTACCGTACCAGTACGAGATATTTGGATAAAAAGAATGAGCCCATTTTGTATTGAAAAACACAACTAGCCTGTTAGGAATATGTTTACTAGAATTTTAGTGGTTTTCAAAGATCTCCTTACTGCCACTGGGAGGCGTTGAGAGTCTACAAAAATATGCAGTGTATGGAGTATGGATGCAGTGATTTATCTTCATAATGAACTGACCTCTTCAGCTAAATTAGCTACTATTTGTACTGAGTGCTGAAAACCAATGTTACCGATTTTAGGAACCAAGCATTTTCATCATTTTGGAATTCCTTATAGATGAAGAAAAATGAATTGAATTCAGAGTTATAAACTGTAAATTGCGATTTAAACGCTTCGATAGCTGAGTAGGAATTTAAACGGAGATTCAACAATCAAACGTTCATTTTCTGGAAGAAGATAAAATCAAATCAATATTTTTTTTTAGAAATTATTTCTGGCATTTTTAGTTAACAATTTAATTTCAAGGGTCAACATATAACATTTGAGTTGTTATTGATCATCAATGTGTTCAGTTGTACCATACAATTATTAGAAAACTAAAACCGTTTGTACTGCAAATAAAAAAAAAAGATTTTTAAAGATATTTATTAAAGATTAAAGATAAGATACACATGATATTTTTTTTTAGAAATTATTTCTGGCATTTTTAGTTAACAATTTAATTTCAAGGGTCAACATATAACATTTGAGTTGTTATTGATCATCAATGTGTTCAGTTGTACCATACAATTATTAGAAAACTAAAACCGTTTGTACTGCAAATAAAAAAAAAAGATTTTTAAAGATATTTATTAAAGATTAAAGATAAGATACACATGATATTTTTTTTTAGAAATTATTTCTGGCATTTTTAGTTAACAATTTAATTTCAAGGGTCAACATATAACATTTGAGTTGTTATTGATCATCAATGTGTTCAGTTGTACCATACAATTATTAGAAAACTAAAACCGTTTGTACTGCAAATAAAAAAAAAGATTTTTAAAGATATTTCTATTAATCACTTTTTATGATAATTATTGGGATAGTTGTGTCAAAAACTAGAAAAATTGAAATATAACTCAAATAACACCCTTTTCATGACATTATATTTATTTATTTATTTACTTATTTGGAGTCTTTGACCATGGAGTCATACAGACTTAAAGTCTTAGAATTAAAAATTAACCTAAGTAACATATCTACAATGTATCATTTTAAAATTAAGTTAAATCACGGATCGAACGTTTAAACATCGAATTTGATACGTTAAAGTCGAACAGGTGGGAAACATCGTTGAAAGCATGACAGCATCGATGTAGGGGATGATTTTGTCCAGAACTCGTTCTGCTTATTGGTGGGCAGAGAGTCTTTGATTGCGCAGTTGTCGAGCTGGAGCATGCAGATTGAGAGAATACAGCAATTTTGAGCAATCAATAACGTTTGTTAAGATATTGTACACGAAGATCCGTTGCAAGTACGTCCTCCTTTGACTCAAAGACGTCAGTGACTGAAAACCACATCTCTCGGAATAAGATGGTAAACGTACAGAATCTCGCCAGGGCAATCTTCGTAATGCATAGCGAGAATTTTTTTCTGGACCCTCTCTATCCTTTCGATGTGAACGGATTGGTAAGGTTGCCAAACAGAAGCATATTCCAGTACATTTCGTACTAACGAGCAGAATACTGCTTTAAGAGCATTGGGGTCTTCAAAACTCAGTGTATATCGACGAAGAAATCCGAATAAGGGAAACGCTTTTGCTGTGGTTGTCGAGAGATGCTGTGCAATCGAGAGCTTTTGATCGAAAGTAATTCCGAAGGAGTGATATGGGTGATTTCGGGTCGGAGATGATGTATTTTTGATAACTTCAAAAAACTGTTTGTTGAACTTTCAGTATCTAAAAAATAATAATCATGAATAAAAACAGCGAAAAAAGCACTTACAATTTAAAACACGCAGAGTCAGTTTTCAACAAGGTTTGTATGTATTTTAAGGAATTTCAAGAAATAAAACTTGAATAAACCAATCTAAAAAGAGATCATCCATCTTGAAAAGTGGAATAATCCAGAATTTTCAAAAGGGGTCGTTCGCATATGTTCACAGGCTAAACATACCGGATAACACATGGAAAAGATAAAAAATACAGCGCAAACCTATTAGAGCTTCCTAAAAAATGGTGAGTATTAAATTAGGTTGCCAGATTTTTTCCCGGATGTATACGGACTGGACAAATTCGTGCAGTTTTATAAAAAAAACCTGACAAAATCCGGGCGTTTGATTTCAAAATGTTAAAGTTAACACCCGGGCAATATCCGGGAGAATTTTGTCAAAACCACAGAATTATTCAGTAACCATAAAAAAGAACACACTTGATGTACCTATATTTTTCCATCAAACCACATCAGCAGATTAGAAATTGCATTTCAATTTACACAAGTCACAAGTCATGAAAACTTGCCATTAAAAATTTCTTTTTGGGTGTAAAATTGACAAATTTTAGTTTTTTGTTACATTTTACAAATCAAGTTAATAAATCCGGTTAAAATCCATGCTTTTTCCAACGAAATGCGGGTAACCGGGTCGGACCGGACTTTCCTCAAATTTTGTGTCAAATATCAATCAATCTATATTTATATTTTAGGTGAACCCGAGCAAGGCCGGGGAAAATCAGCTAGTTCGGTATAAACATTTTAAAAATCTAATAATGATTTTTTTGTAGCTTTTAAAAGAAAGTGTATTGAAAGAATATTTAAAAAAATTACTATTTTCCAAAAGTTTCATGATAATTATAACAATTAGTTCGACATTTAGTTGCTTAGTTCATTCAACATGTACATAGGACAAATGATCCTGCGTGGTTAAAATCCTCTTTAAAAAAATAAATTATCTTTTCTCTATTCAATTCGAATGTCGAAACACTAGAAAAACTACAGTTTTGATAACCAACTTATCATGAGATGTTAAGCTTTCCTTCTGTTTCAAATGTTTTTTTGCAATTAAATGTTTGGTAATTCAAGTTTAGTTCTTTTCTGATTGTTTGAAAATCTGTACGTAAAAACTATTTGTGAAATTTTTTAAAGGATTCAATAACTTTTTTTTAAATTCACCTTTCACATAAAAAACTTTAGCATCTGTTATTTATCTTCGCATCAATCACTATTAGTCAGGGGAAGTCTGATTTTTAACATTCACATTCAACAATCGCGATTTTAAAACATTATAATTTTCCTAAAGGGACAGTCCTCTGCAACCATATTGTGTTATTCTTTTTAAACAAACACTGTTATCATTTAGTACAGTGGTTTTCAAAGTGGTCCCTACCGCCCCCTTGGGGGCGTTGAGGGCTTTCAGGGGGGGCGGTGAGCTCAATGTTGAAATTTGGGGGGCGTTGGAAAGGCTCAGGCGGGCGATGAGGTCGTAATTAACATTTTAACAAATCACGAAACAGCGTAGATTTGTAATAACAACGAGTAAGTTCAATGAAAAAAATAAAATTACGTTGCAAAACTGTACATCAGGCTGAACATTAAAACATTTAATTTTGGTTCCACTTTCTCAATGATTATTTTTAGATGTATGTAAATTTAGGAACTAAAAGATTTTTTTTATATCGTCACTGAATTTGTATTCTCTCTACATGTTGATCTTGTTTGGTAAGATTATTTTGGGTTATACTTAAACAAAAATAATTTGAGATGGCATTGCTTGATTTTCTTTAAAATATAGGTATTGTCTCAAAAAATCTGCTAAACAGAAAATACCTTCAAAACATCTGTATAAAAAGGCGTCATCTGTGATTTAGTAATAGAGTTTTTTTGAAAGAAAATATGTAAGAATTATTTTAGATTAGAGAATTTCTATTTTAAGTTATTATTTGTTCATCTTTATTATTCAAAAAATCAATTGTGCTATTTTCCATGGATAAACTTTTAATCTTTTCGGTTATTACTCATATAGACTGGTTTCAGCTATTAGAATCTAATTTTAACTTCAAGACCCGTGAATGGTGCATAACTTTGAACAGGAGTCAAATTCAAATAAAAAGAAGTAATTCTATTCTTACGTTATTTTAATGCAACTTATAGTGTTCAACACTAATGCAAATTAATGGTGAATAAAAAATTGTGTTTACCAAAATTTAAGATATATGATTTATTATCAAAATAATTTATTAGTTTTAGTAAGTGTATAGGAACCTTTACACAAAATTAAGTGTTACTGGATGTTTGTAGCGATATGGAGCCAAAAGTGTATAAGTTAAGGTTGCCAGATTGCCCAGTTTTATTCAGATTTGCCCGGATATTTAATGAAAAAAATTCGACAAAACCATGGTCAGGCCGGTTGCCCGGATTTCATTGAAAAAAGCCCATATTTTGCCCAGAATTATTCACTTCATTGCCAAAACAAACAAAATTAAAATAAGTTTTTATTTATGCGTCCAAAAAGAAAGTTTTTGGGCAAATTTTATGGAAATAACCATGAAAAGTTTTTTGAATGCGATTAAAAACTTCTAATAAATTATGACGGAAACTCGTTTTTTCAAGTTTTTTTTTCTTGATTTTTTGTTAACTAATTGCTGGGTTTTGACAAAATTTGCCTGGATATTACCCGGGTTATTGGTCGACAATTTTGAAATCAAATGCCCGGATTATGCCAGATTTTTAGATAAAACATCCCGGATTTGTCCGGCTCGGGTACGTGCTGGGAAAATTCTTTCAATCTTAGTATAAGTGCATTAAAGCTAATTTTGAGAAAACACGCTTTCAATTTGTTAAGTTTGTTCTTATTCCATATATTTTTGAAAAAAAATTGCAATCTTTCGAACAAAACAATGTGTAAATTTTAAAAATATGAAAAATCATCAAATATGTATAGTTCGAAAAATTAGAAAAGTTTGACCATTTTTAAACTTCTTACCCCCTACCCTTTTGACTCTGAGGGCTTCATATAAATTTGAATGAGTTTTGAATTAAGCCTTACAACATCGTCAAACTAGAAGCTAACGACTTTCCAAAAAACCAGATTTTCATTTTTCAATAGGTTTTCTGAAAATTTGCCCAGGAGGGCGTTGAGTTTTAAAATTTTGCAAAAGGCGGTGAGTGAAAAAAGTTTGAAAACCACTGATTTAGTATTTTTATACTTTTGAATTCTATTTATACTAATACTATTTATCACGAGCGCACACTTATCTTAGTTCTGATTTTTTTTTAACATTCAACTTCAAGATATGATCAATAAACGTCTGAAACTGCTAATATCTCTAGTATACTATTTTGATGCCCGTGATTCCATATCAAAACAGCTAACAATAACAATAAAAACGATAGATTTGATTGCATTTTGAAAATATTTGTTCTGTTTGAACAAATTTGTCAAAAATCGGTATGAAATCGGTATGTTTCGCCAAAAATCGGTATTCGGTATGTATATCGATTCTTGGTCGAAAATTTCCTCGAAAATCGGTATAAATACCGGAAAATCGGCATCGCTGAGATAAATATTGGGCATAGAACACATGCGAGATATACATTGAGTGTATCGATAAAAAGATCCAGCAGTTGACTGATGAAGCTCGACATGTAAGCATGCTGCAGTAGACTGAGTCGATTTGGGGTCATTTTTGAATTTCTCAAACCCTGGGGTCTTAAAAGCTTCGTTTTGGTCCAAAACTCATCCATGATTTTTTGTAGAATTTTTAAGTAACGTTTACATGAGTAAATTTGAGCTTTTAGGTTTGTATGGGAAAATTGAATATTTTGTACTGAAAAATCAACATCATTTTTGATTCTTATGTGGAACCGGGCCAGCTAATGGTTTTTGTGCCAATTTGTAAAATTCCTAATGGAAATTTTCCGTTGAACAACTTTGTCGAAGACCGTAGCTTCGTATCTTATAAGGCAAAAAATTATTAGCTGTTTAACAGGGGTATGTCTTTTCGCATTGATAAACAGTAAATTCAATAGACATCACTGCTCGAGCTTCGCGAAGTATTGCATGAAAAGTAGTCATGTAATACCTCGCTAGGCACCCTGCAGCGATGTCATTTGAATTTATTGTTTATCAATGCGAAAAGACATATCCCCATTCAACACCTAATAACTTTTTTGTCTAATGAGATACAAAGATACGGTCTTGGACAAAGTTGTTCAATGGAAAATTTCCTTTAGGAATTTTATAAATTGGCACAGAAACCATAAGCTGGCCCGGTTCCACATAAGAATCAAAAATCATGTTGATTTTTCAGTACAAAATATTCAATTTTCCCATACAAACCTTAAGTTCAAATTTACTCATGCAAACGTTACTTAAAAATTCTACAAAAAATCATGGATGAGTTTTGGACCAAGGCGAAGCTTTTTAGACCCCAGGGTTTGAGATATTCAAAAATGACCCCAAATCGACTCAGTCTAATGCTGCAGCTTATTTCGTCACGTGGTGGTGTATTTGGCCGACGCGCTGTTGTACTGAATCGGAAATTACGAGTTCAAGTTCTGTCGGTAAGTCGTTGTATCTTTTTCGAGAAATTTATGATATTTACGGCTTATGTTCTTTCTTTCTTTGATATCTCATGTTTCTCTAATACTTTCCTACACCTTTGAAAATGTGATAATTTTCAGGTACATATATCTAGGTATTTATAGTCCAAAACACTTGGAAAAACTTTAAAACTGTGTACTGGTATTTAAAATGGGATCGTCACTGTAAGGTTTCCATCAGCCATTCTCTTCCACTCAGACTTATTGAATATTGAAGAAGCTCTCGTTCATGCCACATAAAACTAATTTTGGCAAACTATACTCAAGGATGGGCTATTTAATCGAAGAGGCAGAGGAAAATTTGATCTCTTGTGACTGTGTTCATGTACTACGGTAAGCGTGTGATTTTGATTAGTCTAGCCATTTCGAAGAGAAATTCGTAATGAAAAGTGAATTTTCTCGTTAAGTAAGAATCAGAATACTTTAGACTCAAGTACATATATCAATGATCGGTACAAACACCCTAGCTGCCCTCGTACATAAATCTGTCCAGCAGAATTTGTCTCTACTTTATGTTGCCATCACGTTTGCGTCATTTGTCTAGACTCGCTCGTGGTGGCCAATTGGCAGATTATTGAAGGCCGGTTTGTCGGGGTCGCATTTTTCCGAAGGACACTCGAGCTCGTCTCGGATGGAAATAATAAGAACGATTTTTCTGAGTTTATCTGTGTCAGAGGTCGACTACAGACAGATTCGACAAAATGGCCCTTGATCCTAGTTGTGTTGCAATTTTCTATAACGCTTTCAACTCCTGGGGAGGTTGTTAAATGTGAATCGCCATCAATTTTCATCACGTTCCTTTAGTTTTTTTTTACTTCAATCCCAACTTTTTCTCCTTAAACCGAACGCAGCGAATACCTAAGAATGGATCAGAATCTTTCCTCCACAAACTCATGTCCTACACACATATGTATGCAAATTGACGCCGTTGTTGAAGCCAACGTGACTAAAATAAAGTTGCACTTTTGTGTGCCATTTCGGGTTGCGGTTTGTGACTATTTTAAAGTTTTCCCTCGTTTGTTCTGTGATTGCTTTGGACGATTTGGGCTAAAGCGCAAGGATTCTAACCCCTGCAGGCAGCTTAAAGTATAAATCGTTTTATATAGGTAGGTACATATCTGTTCATATTAGAATAACTTCAGCAACGATTCCAGCACACGTCACACGTCTTTCGAGCTCGTTCAAATATTTGCAACTCTTTTTATTTCATTTCTGGCGTCTATTTATTTTGTTGGCATTTCATATCGCGCTCTCTAAGCTTGGCTCGAGGTCTTTCAACTGTTGAGTCGATCATTTTGTTTCGCTTTTTCCGCACATATTTAGGTTTATTAGCCGGAAAAAGGGTTAGCATGTCCGTTGCAAATCTGTTTCTGATTTCGATCAACCAATTTCAGTGGC
>NW_026598753.1:9581-25000 GCF_029784155.1 Uranotaenia lowii
TTGCCATTTTTGTCATTTTTGTCGTTTTTGTCATTTTTATAAATTTTTTTTATATTTGTCTTTTTTGTCATTTTTGCAATTTTTGTCATTTTTGCCATTTTTGTCATTTTTATCATTTTTTTATATTTTTCATTTTTTGTCATTTTTGCAATTTTTGTCATTTTTGTCATTTTTGTCATTTTTGTCATTTTTATCATTTTTGTCATTTTTGTCATTTTTGTCATTTTTGTCATTTTTGTCATTTTTGTCATTTTTGTCATTTTTGTCATTTTTGTCATTTTTGTCATTTTTGTCATTTTTGTCATTTTTTTCATTTTTGTCATTTTTGTCATTTTTGTCATTTTTGTCATTTTTGTCATTTTTGTCATTTTCTGTTTTTTTTTTGTCATTTTTGTCATTTTTGTCATTTTTGTCATTTTTGTCATTTTTGTCATTTTTGTCATTTTTGTCATTTTTGTCATTTTTGTCACTTTTGTCATTTTTGTCATTTTTGTCATTTTTGTCATTTTTGTCATTTTTGTCATTTTTGTCATTTTTGTCATTTTTGTCATTTTTGTCATTTTTGTCATTTTTTTCATTCTTGCCATTTTTTTTATATTCGTCATTTTTGCAATTTTTGTCATTTTTGTCATTTTTGTCATTTTTGTCATTTTTGTCATTTTTGTCATTTTTGTCATTTTTGTCATTTTTGTCATTTTTGTCATTTTTGTCATTTTTGTCATTTTTGTCATTTTTGTCATTTTTGTCATTTTTGACATTTTTGTCATTTCTGTCGTTTTCGTCATTTTTTCATTTGTGACATTTTTGTTAATTTGGTTATTTATGTCATTTTAATCATTTTTGTAATTTTTGTCAATTATGTATTTTTTGTCATTTTTGACATTTTTGTCATTTTTTAATTTTTGTAATTTTGGATATGTTTGTCATTTTTGCCATTTTCGTTTTCTTTGTAATTTTTTTCTCATTTGTCATTTTTGTCATTTTTGTTATTTTCGACTTTTTTGTCATTTTTAATTTTTTGTCATGTTGATCACTTTTGTCATTTTTTTCACATTTAATATTTTTGTCATTTTGTATTTTTTGTCATTTCTTTTACTTTTGTAATTTTTGCCTTTTCTCATTTCTAACGTTTTTTTTTTTTTAGTTTTCGTATTTGTAATCAGTTTTGAATTTTTGGTAATTTTTTTTTAGTTTTTGTTTATTATATCAATTTTTTCATTTTTTGTCTTTTTTGCATTTTTTATTAAGATAATTTTTGACATTTTTGTTCTGTTTGACATTTTTGCCTTTTTTCATTTGTCATTTCTGACTTTTCTATCTTTTCAAAATTTTCATAAGTTTCTTCAACTTATTTTTGATATTTTCGTTTTTATTTTTCATCTTGTCTCTGGTGTCATTTTCGTCATTTTGACAATTTTGGCGATTTAGAATGTTTTCACAATGCAAGCAACTTTAAGAAATTTTTACAGCTTTGGCAATTGTGGAATTTTTACAATTTTAGCTATTTTGACTTGGTTTTCAAATTTGCTAATTTTCGATTCAATTTTCCCTTATCATTGAAAAAGAAAAGATAGATTTTCTTCTGTTCTTCGTCGACAATTTTTGACTTTAAAGTAGAAAACGCCATATTAAGGACATTTACCGGCTTTTCTACCGTAGAGGGATAGCAAAAGTGATTTCCATTAGCCTCGGGGGGACACCACAAAACGATTGGAAAAGTTTTCCACAAACACACACACACTCCCACGCTCAGTGTGTGTAGGAAATCTACTCGTTCGTACTTGATGCGTTTTTATCGTGTGAGGGCAAACATCGTAAATATTGGGGCAAGGTTAACTGGGGTTGTTCCATTTTCCAAACTGTTCCTCGGCACTCGGCTGCTTGTTTTGTGTTTGCATTCGCTTGAAGGTGAGTGACTCGGTTGCCACGGCTTTCCCAGCTTTCGTTGGCTCACTCTCATTTTCCCTGTTTTGATGGAAACGCTGAGTTCTTTCACTGCCTATGTCCTCAACCGTCTCTCGCAGCTGATCCATTGGAACCCCCAAAATGGGGTGGTATGAGGGAAGGGTTATAGGGTGAATTTTTCCCTAAAGCTTTCTGATGTCACAAGTTGTTGACTTCGTTTCTGCGAATGACTTTTTTTTATTGTCCTTGGTATGTTTTACAAGGATTTGTTTTTTTTTGTTTGCCCCGACTTCCCCAATGGCAATGGAGAAAGAACCTTCAAAAACGATACTTAGCCTAGATTTTAATATTTTTCCGCGTTCTCGACGGGGCGCAGAGATAATGGAGGAGGATGGCTGCCGAGGGCATTGCTTTTAGTTTTCCTTGTCAATAGCCATTCATCACATTGAGGGACCACACTAATCAAAGCGGGAGAGAAAAAATAACAGTAGAAGGTTGACTCGTGCAAGGATTCTAAATATGCAAGGATTCGCTGTAATGTGCTCATCTGCATAGCTTAATATAGAAATCGGCGCCGCGCCGGACGAAAAAGGAACGGGAAATAATTTGCGTTTTTGTTCTGCTTGAAGCAGCGTTGTTGAAAAGTTGAACAAGATTGATGGTTCTTGATTGTGTGAATAGCCCAGCACAAGATTTATTTTTCGAGAAGGGCAATGCAACGCGAGAAACCCCTGAATCTAGGCATGAGGGGTGTGGTTGTAAGAAGCTGGTTTCTGGCTTGTGATGGACCTGTTTTAAATACCTTTGTAGTTGGTTGTCATTTTTTCCAATTACGGGTCAACCACTTACCTAGAAGGAAAGAAGAAGAAAAATTGTATTAGTTAATGGCGAGACCGGAGCAGCATTTAAAAAAAACGATCCGAAACACTCAAATGACAAAAATGGAAACTTAATGTTTCTTTGAAGAAATCTAAATTCTACTTAAGACTAAAGCGTACATCTTTCAAGGGTTTAATGGCTAGCATCGTACTGATGCTGAAACCACCAGCTCACTGAAAGAGTACCTACTATGTGTGCCGTGACCGAGACTCGATCTCATGACCTCCGGCTTAGAAGACTTAAACGTTATTCTCTAGGTCGGCGGCTGTTTATGGTTCCACTAGCCCCATTTTACCCTAAAAGTTCGCAAAATTAAGGAAAAAATAAAACAATCAATATCGATAACATCGGAACGAAAGATCGTAGAGATCTAGTGCAAAATGTGCGATATGAGTGTTTCAATAAATGTTGTGAACATCATATTTATGTGAATTCAAAGCTTACAATAGTCAAGTATTAAAACTATTTTTTTGTTTGCTTTAAACTAAAAGCTTTATAACTCTGCTCTGAATAGAGATGGAACAATCATTGTTTCAGCAAAGTTTCATATTTTATTAAAATATCTACAACTTTGTAGAACAAAGTTTGTCTCTATATTCTCAAACATAAAAACTTGTGTCTTCATTTTTATTGTCGTAGACTGTGACTAATTTTTGATACTTTTACGTTATGAGGAACAGTCTAGCTAGTAAATGTTCAAAAGGCGCCTAACAGCTAACATGAAACAGAAAAGCACAAGGAAAAAAGCTCCACTTTATGTCCTTTTAGACCACTTTGCGATGGGGGATCTATACATACAAAAATACATAAATACATTCATAAAATGGTAGGAAAAATTGTTCTCAAGAATAAAATGCTCACTTTTGAGCACCTTGAACTATCTGTATGACTACACAAAAACTGTAGAAAATACATTCCTACATGTCTGATTGTCCACAACAGAAAAACCTACATTTTTGTATTTAATTCATCAAAATATTTTTCAAAAGTTTTTTCGAAATTCAAAATAAGTTCTCAAAATTTTGTCTCCTGACTCGAGGGTTTGATAAAATTTCCAATATTCAAAAATTCGATTCCACCTGTTCGAAGTTTTTCTTATAATAAAGAGCGAACACGAAACTATTGCGACACTGAAAATGTCATGCCAATTTTCTTATAATATTTAGAATCTAACCAAAATACATATACATATATTGATGCCCTCCATCAAAGTCTTTTCAGTGTCATCCGGTACCGGTTTTTCAGTTTTTTTTTCCATTTTCTTAACATGTCCTTCTCGTCATTGACTGTCTTCTAGGCCTTCCGAAGTTCCCGCTTCATTATTGCCCAGTACTGCTCCACCGGGCGCAGCTCTGGACAGTTTGGCGGGTTCATGTCCTTTGGCACAAAATGGACAGAATTGGCCTCATACCACTCCAGGACACTTTTAGAATAGTGGCATGATGCCAAATCTGGCCAAAATAGCGGAGCTTCGTCGTGCTGCTGCAAAAACGGTAAAAGGCACTCCAGGCACTCAGATTTGTAGATCTCGCCATTTATTGTGCCCTTTGTCACGAAAGACTCACTCCTCAGTCCGTAAGAGCAGATGGCCTGCCAAACGAGATATTCGTTGGCGAACTTCGAAATTTCACACAGCAGCCATATTTTGTCAACATCTTCTCGTAGAGCTTCCGTACCCGGGTTTTAGCCGTCGATTGTTGCCGCTCATCGCGATTTGGGAAGTTCTCTACCTTGTATGTATGTAGTCCAGCTCTCTTCTTTGCATTCTGGACGTAGCTCTGCGACATGCCGATCTTTTTAGCCACACCAAGGCTTGAGACGTTGGGATTTGCTTTAATAATCCGCTTCACCTTTCCCTCTATTTTTTTTGTTCTCCGGGACCCGGTTTTCTTCCAGCTCCTTTGCTGTGGTTCAACATCAACTGCTCCTGGAACAGCTTCAACACTCTAGAGACGGTTGAATGGTGAACGTTCAATATTTTTCCCAACTGCCGGTGCGACAGCTCAGAAAATTCCAGGTGTTTGGAAAGAATTTGTTTTCTCGACTTGCTTGGTTCACCTCCATTTTCATTGAATCGAAAAACACGACTTCGAGTTTGACAGCATGTGTTCGCCCTTTATTTCCAACTGTAACTTTCGCACCGTCCATATATACATCAATTATTTAGCTTGAAAATTTCAACTCCCGACGTGGAAGTTGGCAACGGTTTGCAAAGGAACAAATCTTCTTCGAAACATTTAGAACCTTGATAGCGAACAAATATCATCAGAATTGCTAGTCCTGCTACATCTGTGGATTTGTCAAGCTGCATATTGAACTTTGAAGTTCTCAATCGCTTTCAACATCTTCAGCCTTGTCACAAATTCACCGAGAAACCGTGTTGCCAGACATGGGAATCGAATTTACCAATTCCACTGTTTTATTTTCAACCATTATACAGACGACTTCTTGAATACAAGGTTTGATTAAGCTTTCAGCAATAATGGGTGATACGGTCAAAATTTGGTCAATATCAACTTGACGTATTTCTTTCAATTTTACATATAAAAAACCTGAACACCCCTCATTTTGAAGGTATTTGTGTGTAAAATGTTGCTCCTATTTTGATTTTGGAATTCACTCTTCAGTTGTCAAAATGCCGTCCAAGGAAGAAGAGCAGCGTATCGAAAGTTTGCTCGCGCATCGCGAAAATCCGAGCTACTCGCAGCAAAGCTGGCAAAATCGCTAAAAGTTGCTAAATCAACCGTTACAAATGTAATTAAAGTGTTTGGGGAACGTTTGTCGACAGCCAGGAAGTCTGGATCGGGGGGAAATCGAAAACCGGAAGCCGCTGAGACGACAAAAAGAGTTGCCGGTAGTTTCAAACGAAACCCTAACGTCTCTCCGAGATGCCGTAAATAAGCTGGGTGTATCGTCTACAACCGTGCATCGAGCCAAAAACGAGCTGGACTATCGACTTACAAGAAGGTAGTGACTCGAAAGCGCGATGATAAACAAAATACGACGGCCAAAGTGCGATCCCGGAGGCTGTACACGACGATGCTAACGAAGTTTGACTTCGTGGTAATGGACGACGAAACCTACGTCAAAGCCGACTACAATCAGCTTCCGGGACAGGAGTTTTATACGGCAAAAGGAAGGGGAAAGGTAACAGATATTTTCAATCACATGAAACTGTCAAAGTTTGCGAAGAAATATCTGGTTTGGCAAGCCATCTGTACCTGTGGCTTGAAAAGCAGTATTTTTATAGCTTCCCGGACTGTCAACCAAGAAATTTACGTGAACGAGTGTTTGAATAAACGTCTGCTGCCTTTCCTGAAGAAACACTTTAGCGTACACATCAACGTACAGGTGGTTCCCAAGGACAAGAACCCCCTCCCAACACGTCAGAGCTCCGCCCAATTGAGAAATACAGGGCTATTGTCAAGCGGAACCTAAAGAAGACCAAAAACCTGCTAAGGACGAGCAGCAGTTCAAGGCAAACTGGCTTTCTGCGGCGAAGAAGGTGGACAAGGTGGCTGTACAAAATCTGATGGCAGGGGTTAAGCGTAAGGCCCGGCAATTCGGATTTGGAAAAGCGGAAGCCTAACTGGATATTTTTCCTGAATTTTATACTAATTAAAATTGAAAAAAAAATTTCATTTGATTTTTTAAATAAACGATTTCATCGATTTACACGCGTTTTCCCTTGACCAAATTTTGACCGTAACACCCTTTAATAAAACCAGAAATTAACAAAGTGAAACCATTATGAGATTATTGTCAAAGTATAATCGGGTAGTATAGATCGTAGGTTGCGAAGGGTACATACAAGATTACTCTAATTAGGCTTTTAAAAACAGCAAAAACGAAAGTTTTCGTTTTGAAAATTGTTGTGGATCCTGTGGAAAACAGGAGCAGAATCTTGGCAAATAGTTGTATGTTATACTAAACAACCAGCAAATACATATTTTTAAATATGGTAGGCACCTTACCAACGAGCAGACATGTTATGGTATTCAAACGCTAGAATTGGTTTGAAATAGGGTTCTTTGATAAGTTTTGTCGTCCATCAGAAATCATCTGTCTCATTGCCTCGGTTCGGCTATACAGCTTACGAGCTCTAAAAACTAGCAGTAGTTTGAGGAGAGGTTTGCATGACTCATAACTGGCAATACTTTCAACTTATCGGAAAAAAAATTTGCTGGACATTTCAGCGATCTACACTTAGTTTTTTGCTTACTCAAATTTAAAAATTCTGGTATGGAGATCGAAGTAAGCTGCGGTCGAGTGCGGTCGTTTTTTTCTCACGAACCTGATTTTTCGCGTTTCCAGTGGTTTTGCCAAGATAAGTTTTTTTCCTCGATTTATTGTGTAAATGAATCAACTTAAAGTGAAAAAACGCGGATTAAATAACACTTTTTTAGAAAATTGGTGTCTTTTGAAAGTAATGCATAAATGAAAGTTATGGCATTTGGCATTTTTTTTGTTTATCATGCAGTGCGAGAAACGTGTTGATTGCTTGTTTTGCTGGGAAGGGAAAGTTTAATAGTGCTTAAAGGAAATTTTCTTTGGGTTTCAGTGTTATGTTAGTGAAATAAACTAAACGGAATTCATTCATGATTCTTTTGAATGTGTTTATTGGATATTTTAAAGAGCATGTCAAACCTACAAAATCGGGGATAAAATCTGATTGCTTTGATTTGTTTTTTTTTGCTGGTTTGGTTCCGTTCGGATAGAGTGGCTCATTTCGATAATGTGTATAATAAAATGAGCCAAACAATTTTTTTTAGTATTGGAATTTACTTAAATGAAAATTGAGTGCCACCTATGGATTGCTCGAGGGTAAAATCAGAACCAAGCATACCCGAGTTGGAGTCATCAAGTTTATCCAAGCTAAGTATTTTAGTAATAAGATCTTTCAATATGAATCCTTTTGATAGTTCCTTCCTCACTTATTTAGCCATAAAAGCTTATAGTTTTTAAAATGGTAGAAAATGACGAGTTTTTTGCCAGTCAGTCATGCATGTGGACTTTCACAATTATTCCGAAAAATCTTCTGGAAGAGTTGATTCCAAAAGATTTTGTGGTGGTACTAATTTTTTCTCTGTTCCCCTGATATTTATTTTCAAGAGCGAGTAAAGGCGCTATATCCAAGGTCGATGACCAGAGATGATGGTGCACGATAATCCGAAACATGTAGTTTGATTAAACTTTCAGTAGAGTAATTTTAAAATTACAATTTATCAATTGATTCATTCTATACTGCAATGTTTTGGATTTCTGTGCAGAAAAACCTCATTGCCACCCACAGAAGGACGAATTCACATGGGCTACCATCAAGGAGCACAGTAAATTTTAGCAACTGTGCTTCCAACGTGAAAACTTCAAATATTTTAAAATCATGGAAACGCATGGTACTGTTGTCCACGTTTCTTCCTCCCTGTGTTCTAGTTGACTCTGCGTCCAATACTGCACAGTGGGCCCGGCCGAGTTAAGATGAGTAGTAAATGTACTTTTACTACTTACCGGGATGCTGACAAGATCTGGCTGTGTATGTATCATGAGCATAAGCATAAGCATATTCAAATTTAAAAATTCTGGTATGAGACTTGACTTCCTTGATGACCCTCAACCGTAGTTGCCGAACATGTGCTTCACTACAATACTTGATTTGAACTTTTTGGACATTTTTGACAGTGTTTGCATACTTTTCCTTCACTCAAACACGGTAATTCTTTGAATAATCAACGGTTTTGTCAGTTTTTTTCTTTCCCTCTTGCATCATAAATATCTCAAAATCGTGTGAATTTAAAATTTTGAAAAAAATTGGTCGGTTAGTACTTTTTACAGGCAACAAAATGCTGTCAAAGTTTTGAATGGCCGATCACTAGTAAATGAGCTAGCAGCAAAAGAAAGTGCCCATTTCTAAAAGAACTAAGGTTCTATAAGTTACCGAAAGTGTTGCGTTTAATTTTGTAGAGAAAAAGTGTCATTAATAAATTTATAACATTAGAGTTACGCTTCTTTAAAATGAGTTTGATGCATTTCAAGATTGTTTAGTTTTTCCTAAAACTCATATTAAATAGTTGGACATAATGTTTACATCAAAATAAAAAAATACAAATTTTCCATTTTTTTTTAATTCAATTTGTTGTGAATTTACATTTTTTTTTTTCATTCAATTTGTTGTAAATTTGTCACACAAAAAGTTATAATCGATTCAATTTTGATAAGAAGCTCTAGGAGAAACTAGCTACTTTTACGAGTGTTCCATATTACAATAGAATATACCATCAGATTCTCGTATCTATCTTCATCAATATTTTGCAACACGACACCCTGCACTTTGTTCTTTATTTCAACACCAAACGGAATCGTGGGCCAAGTATTTTTGGCTACCACTTTTACTTTCAGCTGCAATCAAACTTTGTACTGAAGGCAGAGCCAATTTAAAAATGATACAATTTATCTCTACTGATTTTTTTTATTCCGCACTCTTTTAAAAAAAAAAATCTTATTACATTACTACTGCCGCCCTCTTTGAATGATGATTCGGTTTGAATAAAAATTTCGAAATCTTTAGAGTGTTTTTGAAATTAGAAGAACAAACTTTTCAAACAAATGATGTAGAGTTTCAACAATTTTTATCGAACTTTTTGGGGATTTTGCATAAAATTTTGATTTTTTTCGAAATGTTTGTTCAAAATAAGATTATAAGAATTTAAGCTAGGAGTTCATTCTTCTGGTTTCTAATTTATAAAATTTTTATCGTTTTTACGCTTAATTTATTACAGTTAAATTTTCTCATTGCATATGAACCTAAATATAACATTAAACCATAGGGAAAAAAATTCCAACATCATAAATGGTTCATGCATCGTGAAAAAATCTTAAGAGTGGATTAAAAATTCAACCACCAAAAAGATCAGCAGATCACATAACACCGCGCAAACTGCAGACAGAAGGGAATGAAATAAGGTTAAAAATAGAGCACCCCTAGCAGCAGCAGAAGCAACTACCTGTCCGAATTGCCACGGTCGCCGCCAAGATGTCGCACTTCTCTGCGATGCCACTGACCTAAAATCACTTTCCAACACGCGAATTTTTGTTTATCGTGTGGGGTTTTGTTTTATTTTCCCCCACTTCTACTCACTTGAGAAAATTGTTTGGGTGAATAAGCCGACGCTTTTTTTTTATATGAGATTGGCATCATGCCCTTTAAATTGCACATCGATAATTTTCAACTGTGGACATTATTGGTATATAAATGTTCCAAAACAATTGAGAAGGGGTTTCAAGCCGATTGGTCAAAAGTGTCGAGAAGAAATTATTATACATACTGGGGTTTATGAACTTTGATTTCTGCTCCTTTTGTCGTTTAGTTGAATCACTATAAAACTACTTCAATTTTATTGAGCATTCTTCCAACTGTGCGGAACAGAAAGAAAACAATTTTCACGTCGATGCATCGGTGCGCACGAGACTTAGGATTCTGAATCATCTCACATTCGCCACAAGCCGTTTTGATCTGTTGTTTATTTACTCGAGACAGCATTTTTCTTCAAGCCGTCTATGAGGAAAATTAGAAGCGTGCGGCACTCAGTGCTTCAAAATGCCCGAAAATTGCGTGGGTGAGTTATGTCGTGGAATTTGCACGGTTATAAATATCTCTCTAGATTTGACAATCGTCTTCTGAGGAAGAATGTCACGCATACCCTTACGAGCGGATGATTCAACTGATCTATTATTTGCAATTTACCGGTTATGTCTTAAATGAGATTCGAACAGGTGAAAAACGTTGTTTCTCGAAATGACTTCTAAAAATGTTAAAATTACGATATTTTGGAGTTTTAAGTTTAAGGACACTCTAATTTTTATGGAAAATATCGCTCTGTGGATAGTAAAACTTAATTTTGAAATTTATCAATGAATAAAAAAAATCAACTACAAACACTTGTATAACCTACAAAATCGGTTCGAGATACACAGTCGTCTCAAAATTATCGATGAGGCTATCGACAAAAGATTTGTTTATCGATTAAAAGGAATCGCGTTGTAGATATTCTTCGAACATCTAAATTGAACTCACTGCAAACCGTAAGTGTGAATCTAACATTACTTAGTGAATATAATATACTATCAGGAAATATGTTCATAAAACAGGCTAGCAGAAGGAAGGTAAACTGACCGCAAATCCTAATTTTAAACAGCAAATACTTCGATAGTCCGAGGAAAACCAAATGTAAGAATTTATAAAATATAATGAAAACAAAGTTTATAAATAAATTGTATTCCGTTTTAGCTTTAAGCTGCTACTACAAAGGCTGCTGTAAAGATTCATTTTTTATCCGGACAATATCACTGCATCAAGTTGACGATCAATTATAATGTTTCCCGGAAATTTAAGGCTTGAAGGGTTTGGAAACGAAGAGCGTCCAGGAACAAAAGAACGAATTGATACAACGGCAAGACGAGAAATGAAAGAGTCTATAATTGAATTGGCACCATCAGCTATCAACTAGTTCCATTGTTGTCGAAAGTAAAAGTGACAAAATAAAAATTTGGATCATGATTGAGTTTCATGTTGAAATAAACAATGAAGCGTGGCATGCCGTGTTGCAAAATATAAATATAAACAGATGCTCGTGTTAAAAAATATTTGATTTTGTACAGTACAGTCGATTTGCGGAATGTCAAAATTACATACGTGAAGATGATAAAATTCCCGACACGTGGGTGCCAAGAACTCCAAAATCCATCTTCCAGGAACGCCACAATATGAGCAAAAGTTTGTTCCAATTCTAAATGAGGCAAGCTTTAGTAGATTGAGTCTATTTGGGGTCATTTTTCACTTTCTCAAACACTGGGGTCTAAAAAGCTTAGATTTGGTTCAAAACTTATCCATGATCTTATACCGAATTTTAAAGTAATGTTTTCATGAGTAAATTTGAACATTTATTGTATAGGAAAATGGAATAATTTATACTAAAAAATCAACATCATTTTTGATTCTTCTATGGAACCGAGCCTGCTAATGGTTTTTGTGCCAATTTTTGAATTTACCAAAGAAAAATTTTCCGCTAAAAACAGCTAAAGACAGCTATACACTACCAGCCGGGTCGACACTCACAAGAAAACGGCACCTTGTCGGTAAGAAAGCATAAATTATGATCAGCAGAACCAACTAAATAAACAATATTTTTAGTCCCTGAAGAAGATCGAATTAGGATCGAAACGTTGGAAACGTATATCAATACGTCGTTTTTGCTAAAACCAAGACTGCAAGCCGAAAAAACTAACCATAAAAAAAGAAATAATATTATAGGAAATCAAATACGACACTTCGATTAACTCAAACATTTGAAGTCTGCACATTTGGGCCATTTTATTTTTAAATACAGCACAGCGAATTTCTGAAATCTCTCGTTGCATATCTTTCGCGGTGCTTAATGTGATAAAAATATCACATAATTTAGTTAGTTCTCAATAATGGTATTCATGTTTAATGATTTATCATCCCAGTTTTATAAATATTTGTAATTATTCAATTATTGAAAATTCATTATTTCTACCGAATTGTCACGATCATTCAAAAACGTCATCATTTTTTGAACATTTTATTTTCGACTCGATTTTCAGACACCAACAAAATTATAATATTTTTTTTAGTAGGACATTAAACCGCTGCAAGCTTTGTATGGAAATTTCAAGTTTATAAATTTTTGCACATCACATGATTTTTTTTTGTTGGTTTTGACTGCTCAGAATAGCAATAACAATTTTGGAAGCGATTCATTGAGTCCTAAATTAGCGCAACGAGTTTTTATTTTGTATGGAAATTTTGTATGGGAAAACTAATTTTTGCATTCAAGAATCACCAGCGGTGTACTGGAAGTTCAGAAAAATAAAACTTTAGAGGATTGATATTCCTCGATTCATATACTACATTTCATGTCAACAAACCACAAGCCTCAAGTGTGCCCTAGAAAGGATGTTAGATGTTATAAAAAAATGTTTTTCAAAATGTATTTTTCAATTGCTTAATTTAAAGCTATTTTACTGCAGGATGGAAATAAAAAATCACAAAAAACTGCTTCACATACCCAATGAGTTTGTAAATTTATTTAACCATGACAAAAATATTTCATGAAATTATTGAAAGCCCTAGAAAGCCCATTTTTTTACATTTATCAATGAATTAGGATTTTTTATTTTAAAATGGTTATAATCTTTTTTTGAATTACTTAGCTTCTTTTCTCGTGTTAGAAAAAAAGAAGCTTTAAAATAAGCAAAATCAATAAGCCAATCATAAATTATTTGAATTTTATGCATGAATTCCTATCCGAATTTCCTTTTCCTATAGGGGAGAGTGGGGATACTTGATCCCCTTTTCTTATTATCACCATATCTTTTTGGAAAAATTTAGCAACTCGCCGTCTTTGACATTTTCTGACAGCTTGTAACTTCAAGTTTTTATACTCCAAAAATTAGAACGATACTTGAACCCGTTGATGAACTAGAAGCATTTTCGTGGGAGTAAAAAAAATGCGATTTTTCTGAAGTTAGGGGAGACTTGATCCCCTATTGAAGGAGACTTGATCTTTTATTCAGGAAGCCCTAATCCTTGTATAAAAATCAAACAAAACCTCAAGATAGAATGTCAATTGACTATTTTGGTCATGTTTGTTCTCATTTCACAATTTATAGCAGACATAAGAAGAAAATTCTATAACTTTGTCTCAAGGCTAAAAACATTGCATAGTTAAAGGCGCTACTTTTTTATTATTAAGAAAAAATTAATTATTTTTGCTCTTTTCTTCAGACAATTGTTTGATTAATATTAGTTTTTGGATAAATATTAGTAATTTCGTAATCAGCAATCATAACGATCGATTCAGAAGAAGAATATGCCGTTTGGAAGGGGGATCAATTGTACCCAACTCTAGGGGATCAATTGTATCCATAATCAACATTTTAGAAAACTTTTTCTGAAAAAAGTTGAGAGTTTTCCATTGCTTTGAAAATATGGCATTATGAAGTTCATTTTACGCTCAAACGATCGACACATTGGAACAAATATTTTTTTCATAATTTTCCCATGTAAGAAATATTTTGAAGTGATGAAAAAAGATCTTCAAGTTACATTTTGTGAAATTTTTCAAACAAAGTTCAATTACTGAAACAATTATTTTGTTAAAAATTTTTAAACTTCAAGCATTGTTATTTTGCTCATTTTGGCACATTTTTCTAGAACATTTGATCTTTGTAAAACATTCCAGTTTTGAGATATAGCTAAGGAATCAAGTATCCCCAGGGATCAAGTATCCTCATTCTCCCCTACTCATTTCCATACAAAATTGAAAAGCGTTGGGCTAATTCAGGAATCAACCAAATCATCTCAAATTCAACACTGAGGCTTGGTGACCCAAAAGGCATCGGAAAAAAAATTATACTGTAACTTTTCTTCCTAATTCAGTTGAAAATCAGAAATTCTAAAAATTAAGGCTGTTGGAAAAGTTATAAATAATAAGATATGAGAAAAAGAGACGGGTTTTCAATGCCCATATCAGGCAGGTTGAACGCCTCTATTAAGAAAAAAAATAGGTTAACCATAGCAAATTTATGCTTTTTATCATAGAAACAGCAAATCAACGCGCTAATCATGATCTTAAAGTGAATATAGAAGAGTTGTATACTGGTTTGATACAAAAAGCTAAAATTTCGCCAAAACTTCAGCTTTGACGTATGCCTAAATATCATCAGTTTCTACGATTCAATGATATGAAAATATTGCAAGTTGAACTGAAATATTGCACAAAAATGCATTAAGTTCATCCGGTTTTGAAAATCGGCTGTTTCGATTATAAAATCGATTTCTTAAAAGCCCGCTTCTCCTCTAAACCACTGCATAGAAAACACTTTTTTTTGGTTGCAAATTTAAGGTTAACTTGTGCAAACTACGGCGATAGTTTGTTTGGTAAAATCTTAACACCTAAAAGTTATTTAAAAAATTTCTAAAAATAAGTTTTTCGGAATGATGTGTATTGCGGTATATTATACTATAGAATTTATACCAATCATTTATAGAAATTAAACCAAGCACTTCAGATTGCCCGGTTTAAGCGTTGGTTACCCGTTTTTTTTTTTAAGAAAAAGTATGGAAAAAGCTCGTTCGTCTGGCCCGGTTGCCTGGCCATCATAAACTTCAATTTAGCTTGCATAATTCATGATGTTTGCGCCAACTAACAAACTTTTTGAAGCTTGTTTCATCAAAATTAACATTTTTGGAATTGCAAAACTAGATTTGCACGCCGCTGATGAGCCTAGATAAAAAATAAGTTTTCATTTATTTATCTTAAACGTTCTCTTAAATTTACATGAAAATTATCTGAATTAAGGCCGGATTTGCCCGGTTTTTGTGTTAAAATTTTTCTAAATCCCTTGCCCGGATTTTGCCAGTTTTTTGGGCAAAAATGCCCGGTTTTTCACGGCTTGTATTATACTTATGTGTGTACTGAAAACGGCCGACGGCTCAGACCTCTGCTTCAAACATTCTACAGCGGGAGTATTTAGAACTAATTCAGTAAGCCGTATTTTAGAGAGTAGGTTAAGGAGAACGACGTGTTTTTTCCTCGTCGACATTCAGACACGCG
>NW_026598754.1:0-25000 GCF_029784155.1 Uranotaenia lowii
TTGTCATAAAACAGAACCGACCAGTCGTAATTCATTTTTGCCCACTTCGTCTCTACACAGTCCAGATTTTTTTTTCCTTTTTCTTTATCTGTTTGGGCCTCAACTGATTGAAATCGTTTATAGCTGGAGCAGCAAAACAGAATCAGAATGTTGGGAAGCTGGACAACAACAACGTTAAAAAGGGGACCGGGGACAGATTTCGTTCGATCGTTTGTTCTCTGGTTTCTTTTTCTTTTGAGAGGGGGACCCGAATGTGATTTATTCCAAGTCCAAAGTTCTTCCGAGAATCGCAATAAAGTTGTTTCCCGGCAGTCGAAAAACGGGTTCGAAAAATCGAAAGTCGCGATCGCGAGAGAGATCGCGACACCGATAGGGTGCACACACCCTAACTTTACAGGATCATAAAAGCGGTGTGTTCACATCATCGAAATCGATCGAGATAGTTTCGCGTTTTTTTTTGCTGCTGCTCGGTGCACTACTTGCCGGTGCAACGTCGTTTCGTTTTTCGTCGTCGTCGTCGTCGTCAGTTAATTGCAATTCGACCAGTTGGTGCCAAAAACGTCCATAAAACTAACCTCCCGGTTGATTGAGTTTCGATTGGCAGAACCCTAACCAAAGCTGATGACGTGATGGTGTTGGTCTCTGTTCTGTTACTAAAATTGTTTCCATTTTTTGTGTGAAAAATTAACTCCCTGTTTTAAGGTTAAAAGGGGCAACATTCTAGGGAAAAATGGACTTCGGGAGCTCTGGGTCACAAACATCAACAAATGATTTAAGATTCATTACGATATCTTCAAATTAAACTTGAGAGAGAGTCCTTTAAAAATGGCAGCTTTTTCAAGTTGATAGGACCTTTAAGAATTTCAGAGTTTTCCTTTTGGATCAAATATTTCTCCAAACAGCTTCCAGCGTAGGATTGGAATATTCCAGGAATCACATACATAGATTAAAACGAACTTTGGACAACTTTTGGGTTAAAAGATTGTCTCTTCTAAAAAAAATCACAACCTTAGATCTTGAATAGTTTTTCCATTGGATTTAACCTCATGAAGATTCCCTCGAAAATGGCAGCTTTTACAATATAGCGATTTGGACAAAATATTTCCCCATACATCTTCCAGCGTGTGATGAAAATCGCTCTACGTAAATTTTCACCTAAACGGTCGTTTTTATTCATAGATCAGCAGTTATTTTCACTTTGAAGACTGTAAGATAAAACATGTCGATTTGATTCCACAAAATTAGCCATTTTTTCTCTTTAATACAATTTATATAAAACACTGGAATATGTTTGGGGTAATATATCATCCAAAAGCCAAACCCTTGAATTCATGATGGCCCAATTTACTCAACCTTTCTGAAAAAATTGAAATTTTCAACTCAAACCCGGCACAGCTCGACCTCGAACTCGTGTAAGTGATCTTCCGTCTAAATGCTCTGATGTCAGAACCCGATCCAGAAGAGTAGTGCCGACCAGAAAAAAACCAAACTCGCCAGCTCATCCAGTCCATCACTCAATCAGCCAGCAAAATGTTTCAATCGAACGCACGATGACGATTGATCTCGGTCTTCTCGGCACAACTCAGGTTGACGATGGGTCAGCCAAAATTCAATCGATATTACAAATTGATCGTCCAGCCTCCTCCTGCTTCCTCAAGCCTTCCTCTGACCAATCGATGATCGGTCAACCAACCTCATAATGACAAATGATTGATTTGTCCCTCAACCCCACGTGGTAGTCCAAACGCACTTTTGATGCTTGAGCACACACATTTTTGGTAGCCAAAACATTCCGGCGACGAAGCGTCGCTTCAACGCTCGCTGAAGCAACCGCAAGTATTTAAATTAATTAAGCTCACCGTGTACAGCAACAGCAACAGAAACAGTTTATGCCAAGTGCCGCTAATGTCATGTTTTTCGGCGGCGGCTGCGACGGCTGGTCCATCTATCGAAAATTACCAATCATCAAATTTGACCGCGATCTGGTTTTTTTCTTCTTTTTCGGGCGCCCCATGACCCACGCGCTGCTTTTTGGCTGCTGCGACGCGCCGCTTCAAAATGTCACTGCCATTTTGGTTGCTGTGTTTTTTTTTTTTGTATGCTGCGAATGAGGTAATGTGCTGTGCACTTAGTTTTTGAGTTTTTTTTTTCGCTCCGCTCCTTTCAACCGTAATTATGGAGCCTTTATTTTCGACATGATTTTTCAACAAAACGTCAATAAATTCAGTCGAATGGATCGTGATGGCGATCGGTATTGTTTGAAGCGTGAAAAACGCTAGAAAAAAAAATGGACACATTCATAAACATACGCCCAAGTGAGTCGCTCACTCACTTGCTGGCTTGCTCGGGTGTAATGTACATGCAGAAATCTGTGGCGCTCAACGCGCGATAGATTTTTTCAAATAGTTTATATTACTGAGGCATTCAAGTTTGTGCGCAGCGCGTCGTCCATTTTTCTTGTCGACACCGCGTTTGCGTTTCTCCTTTCCTCTCGCGAGTGTACCCACCAAATCAGAATCGAAACTATCACGATCAGTCAGTCGGACTCGGTCAGAATTTGCCTGTCCACAACCACAAAGCACCGCTTTTCTTCAAAACGAGACCAGTTGAAAATTATCATTTATCTTAGTAAATATGTGGAACTAGCAGCGGCGCCGCGTCAACTCCACTTCGCAAAACACTTCGAACGCAATAAAGCGTAGCGAAAGAAATCGAAGCGTTCGTCCGGCAAAACGCAAACACTAATCACGACATCTGCTTTGAGGAAAGTTGGTTTAACCAAAATACGAAAAAAAGAAGCTGAAACGGACGGAAGAACTGCTCCACCCGCTTTCTTTGCTAATTGTTCGACGCTAAGCGGCGCGATGATTCCTCTACGGTTTTTTTTCTACAGTTGAGCGTGTAAACAAAACAATTTTCAAGCTTACCCATTTGCTTGTCACCAATTCGGAGAGCCGCCGCCGCTCAAGACTCAAAAATTAAAAGCCTTATTACGTACAAATTACAGATAATTGGACGGTCCTCTCCAGACAGACACATTCGGCTTTCGTCACTCCGCAGCACCCTAGAGTGCCTTCACCACTTCTTTCTATCCATGAATTTGGATAGCGTGCCATCATCGAATTTCTTGTGATTTTTCTTTTCGTTTTTGGGCGTTTTCTTCAAACTAAATCCGTTTCAATTTCAACTTAAACTGGCCTCTCGTCGCAGCGCCGCTTCACGCAGGCTAGGGCTAGTGATCATAATCCCCCCCTCATCCTCCGTCAAAACTGTCCGTGTTCTGATCCATTGAGGGGAGACACCAACAAAAATCGCAATCAAAACACTTGACGCGACGCGTCACTTCTTCGTCGTATTCTCCCTCAAGGGTCCGTTATCCAACAAACAGTCAAGAAGCAAACAAAAAATTGCAGAGGCTGGTGACGAACTCTCGACCAAAACAAACCCCTCCTCCCGCGTTTCGTCTACGTCTCCGAAATTTTGTTGCTGTGTCTCGAAACGAAAAGAAGGGAGTCGAAAATTAATAGTCTTATAATGAGCTTGCATGTGAAGTGCCTTTTAATAAACTTAATACTTACCTACAAGTTGTTTAGAAGAAGTAGCAAAACGTCGGCGAAAATTTGCCCTCCGGCAGTCGTCGTCGTCGTCGTCTGATTTGGTTTTGTTTGTTTCGACTTTGTATCGGCTGCAATTGGAAAACTTTAAAACGATTTTCGGAGAACAAACTGAAGGAAAGATTTTTCTTGAGATTTACCCACTATTTCTTCAAAACTAGATCGTTATAGAATACCTTTTCGATGAACGCTGCTTTTATTCAGATTTCTCAAACTTGTAACCCGCTACGAAAAAACAAAACAGAATATTTTCAACTGTTATCAATATTAAACAAGATGTGACGATGCCACACGTGGTTTCCTATTGAATCCACTCTTTTTCTCAATGCCAACTTGATAATCATTTGACATTTCTAATTTCACTGTTGTTTATATTCAATGCACTCTAATCTGGTTTCAGTAAAATTTGGATAAAACTAACTAACTAGCTAAAATTTACTCACTATCCGATGTGATTATTTTGGTGTCGAATGTCAACAAAGCAGAAGCCTGGCTAAGTTCGATCGATTTTCACGGATAAAGCGTCAAACAGCAATTTCAATCAATTCCGCAAGAATTACACAGTGGCGCCTTCATCGCGTCAGTCGCAGCTTTTTGATCATTACCTTCGCTTGCGTTTGTGATTGTCATCGGTTCTAATGGTGGGCCCTTTTTGGGAACTTGCGGACAATCGAAACAAAGCAACGAACAAAGATGCTGATAGGCGGAAATGAGTGGATATTAATGCCATCTTCTATAGATACTTACTGCTCTCAGAAAAGAAACTTGTTTGGAAGCCGGTGGTTAAGTACATCGAATTAAGGCAATTATCCCCTGTGCTGCTGTGTTTTGATGGTGGTGTTTGGGCACTTGTCAGGTCCCTTGCTCAAAACCCTGTAATGAACAATCTCGGTAATTGTTTCCTAATCTTTTAGGAAACGCGCAGCAGCAGCACTAAAACCATCTGCTTTTCGTTTTCGGCTCCCATATCTCGAGAACTTCGTCAAACAGTCGTGTCGAAGGCCCTTTCCCGAATAATGGTCCGGTCTCTCAATTCGGAAGATAATTTTAAATCGGTCGTTACTCAAGTTACTCAGATTTAAAATTTAAAAAAAGACGAAAAACGAAATCAAACGTCTGGAGTCTGCATTTTGTCATCATCAAACGACATGTCGTTGTCGTCCAAGGCCATAAAACATAACCTCCTCCTGAAATTAAGGTTGATTTTTGGGGGATTGCCTGCGGTGTTTTTTTTCGGTCTTACCTTCGCTTTAAGAGGGCCTGCAGCAGCAACAGCAGAAGATTATCAACCACACCGCGCGCTCCCTTCGGAGTCTGTTTTGATCCTGTGAACCCACAAGGCGAGTGAAGTCGCCCTCCTGCTCGATTCTCGAGAGTTATTCTGATTTATGAGCAAAGATGACACTTAATTAGAGGTTCTGCTCCCCCGAAAAGCGAACCGGTTCTGGCGGCCAGGCTGGCAGCTGTCAAGTGTCACCCGGCACGACGAAACTGAAAGAGACAGAAAAAAAATCGAAACAAACGATAAGAAATCCCAGTCACCCAAAATTTGTCTGTCGATCGTTGATTTATGCTCTGGGTTATTTGGGTTGTGCCAAATTCCGCGAATTTCCGATATTTATAATTTGACTCTGAAAAAACTATCAACACAAAAATAATGAGTTGAGGGTAGAAAAAAAATTATTTCTTTTTCGGTCTACAGATGAGTGCGACACCCTCAACTTAAAAGCGACGACGACGCCGCTAAAGGCGACAACCAAAACCGTAGCTTGAACCATGTCACCTGCAGCGACAGCTGTCAAGAAAAGAATGGCGAATGGCGCCCAAATGCAAATGGCAATGCTGTCGCCACCTTCGCTTTTTGGTTGTTTTTTTTTTTCTAGGCAAAAGGTGTTGAAAATTAATAAATTAGAAATAAATTGCTGGCTTCCACTGATAAGCAAAAAAAAGAAAACAAAACGACAGCACCGAGGGCCGCTTTTGATGCTTCCGCTTTCGTGGAAGAATGTCGTTTACCCACGAAAATATTTCCGGGCATCCGGATGCGACATTCTAGCAACCTTTGAGTCACATTTTTTGAAGGAAAATCCTCACATAAATCCTTGATTTTCAATTGTAAACAAAAAAAAAACACAACTTTCTCCATTCTAAGGATGTATTTGTTATTACTAATTTGAGTTATTTTTAGTTTCCGTGTTAGCTGATGTAAACATTCCTGATATCAACATTGTCAATTTGTTCACGAGAGTTGACAGTTTTAAATAAACAAAACAAAGTGTGCTTTGATTCAGAGAAGTTGAGAATCGTGTTTTTTTATTAGTTTACATAAAGTTAGAATTGAATTCATCTGAAAACTTATTCTTGTGGCTTAAAATTTGACGATGGAATGAATTCTTCAATTATTCCAGTTCAGTTTGAAGGGTTCCGTAAAGCTACCAGTGACACCTTTAAATCCTATTCAACTCATCCGACAACCAACTAAAGTGTTTCTCTTTTCACAGGCTGTCAAACATCTGCTGCTTTAAATAGAAACAGCAGAGCTATTTATGATAATCTAAAACGAATCTAGTTTTGAAGAACAGTCCGGCGGGCAACGCACAGTAGTCAAACTCATATGCAAATCAGGCACTCGTAATCAGTGTCGCGGCTTCTAAGTTGTAGAAGAAATCGACGTTGGTGTCAACTCTCGCGCGGTCGTTATCGTGACAAATTTGTCAATCTCCGTGGGTCTCCCACCAATCGAGCGAGCTCTAATCCGATCGGGGGAAAACAGAAGCTCCACTTCGAAATGACGACGACGACGATCCACGCCACTCAAGCTCACCTGGAGAAGAGGAGAATACATTAAAAATTAATTTAGAAGCCATTGATATGTTGATTAAACACGATTAGGCAACAGTTTATGATAGGAGCTGCTAGGCTCTGGTTTCGACCTCCACTCCACGCTTAAACCAAAAGCAGAAGCGCTGCTTTCGATGTCTCCCTTTCGATTTGAGCCATCTAAAGCGCACTACTAAAAAGCCGTAAAACGATTCCCACTGCCCACAGCGGAATTGAACAATAACAGACACAGCGACAGAGAAGAAGGAGATAGAAGAACCACAGTCGAATGATAATTTTTAATGCCCCTTTTCCTGGGTCATTGAATCGGATCCGAGACTTCTGTTCTGTTCGGTGCTTCTGCGTTGTCAAAATAGATCCAATTACAATAAATGTCAACCGAAAGGTGGTTCAGCCGGCAAAGTCGATATATTCTTGTTGCTTTTTGCTCTCCGTCACCGTTGTTGAGCTCGATCCGAGCCTCAACGCCGATGAAGGAGTTGAAAATCATTAGCACACCGTACGGCGGCCAGCACACTTTTTATTGCTTTATGACGTTGAATTTTTGAACTGTCCATCAGCGCGCGTCACGCGTGGCCATGACCGTCGTATGGACAACAGACAGTTCGATCCAATCCGATCGGATCGATCGATCAAAATTCGCACCCATACACACCCGCGGAAGGCACAATTCTTCGAAGAAGACGACGATGGATAATGAGCCATCGAGCATGAAGTAATGATCCCCCGGCTTTCGGGTTCGGTTTCGAAGACGAATCAGACGACCGGGTTCAATCATCGACCACAACAACAAACAGTCAGGCAGGCAGAAAATCAGTCGTCACTTCCAGCTTCGCCGTAATCTCGCTGAAACAGGTTTCGTTGAAGTCGGAGCCCCCTTGAAGCATGGCGTGGAGATTTTACTCGGGAGCCTCCAAGTGCATACTGTATACCTTAAACTGAGGAAAAAAAGGGAAAGGAGACCGGTGAAGTGGGCAATAACAAATAATCATGATCATCATCGGCATTCGGCACGAATCTGCTCAGTGAGTTTGCCTCTGAGCGCGCACATCAGGACAAAAAAGTCGGAAAAAGTCGCAACACCCTTCGGGTTTCGAACAACTTGTTTATGGAATCAGTGCCGCCTGATGACCCGCGACGATGTGCAGCGGCATCTTCCGAGGCAAGGCAATTGAACGTGTCACGCACAATTGGGACCAGTACTCACCGTTTCTGAAGACAACAACAAGTTGTCAACCCCATTGATTCGCTTGAGATCTGAAAAACAGCCACATCACATTACAAAAAAAAGGTGGCCATGTGGTCTAGGTTACCGGTCCACTCCTATGCAGAACAATCAGCATTGGCGTTGTTTTGATGTGGCTTATAATTATCGTCATCTCTCAAAAGCGGAAAATCTTATCAGAGCAATGTTCTCCGATTGTGTTCATCCATGCCTCAGCAATGTTTCGAAACAGGGTCGACGACAAGCCTGACTTACTTCTAATTGTCATTACATCCATCATCGTACTCCTGTGGAGCTTTGTTTATCTTTATTACGATACTTTCTCGCTGGAAATTAATCTGGAAATAATTGAAAAGCACACATCAACAGTACTTCATTTCGAGCGAACACCAACAACCGGTTCGCCGCCATCTTACCTTGATCTTCCGGGGCTGGCACGGTCGCCAATTGGAGGAGGACTATCGTTCACCGCAGGGATCCCTGGTTCTCGTCAAACGTCTTCGGGTCTACTCCCATGGGCAAAATGACAACCGACAATCGTTCGCTTGGTGGGACCATATATATTCCCTGCAAAAACGGTAAAACGCTTGGATTAATTGACAGATCGACAAATACCGGTTCTGAGAGTGTGACACCTTCCTTCTTAAAACCTTACAAGCGAACGAATGATGTCAGCCGCTCGCTTATTAACCGACAGCCGCCGCCGGGTGACTAAGCGGTTGCCAAGTGCAGCGTTTCGATTTGTCGGAATGTAAATAATCAACGGGTTGCTTGGATTGTCAACTGCAAAACTACCAATTACCCCAAGCCGAATCAACTCAACTCTTAACTTTAGAGAGTGAGTTTAACCACCAAACAGTTGAAATTGAAAGCTTACTCATAGCGTTGAGGTTACTGATCCAAAACCACTCATAATGATGTGTCATCTCAACCTGTAGCAAAGCGGACCTTCACCTTTGAACCCCCTTTGGTTTGCATCTGTCAAATTGTTTCTCAGACATCCATCCGAGAGCGCTAAATAGCTGCTGTTGCAGCTACCCATTCAGTGATATGCTAATAAATTGCAAATAAGTGTGTGAACTTTTTCCACATCTCATTCAATAACAGAAACCGAGAGACAGAGAAAAAGAGATGATTGCACCCCAAGCAAGTAGTACCAGGTATTGTGTCAAAATCACCTATGCGATGATGACGACGATAGCGCGATCATTGTGACGTGAAGATCGTCTGCGATATCCATCAACCCATCCTCTACTCAGGCGTTGAACAAATAATAAACGGTGTGCGATCAGGCAAGCAGGCGCTAATCAGAAAGAAAATGGCGCCCTTTGACAGATGGCTTGTTGGTTACAACAACAACAACAACAACAACAAGGGGAACAAACGCTTCCGCGCCAATTGATTGAACTGGTAATTTTGCACAAACACACACCACGGACCGATTTCGGTGTTTGACAGCTCCACCCAAAACGGCAACGGCACGTTTCTGTTCCTACCCCCAGTTACCCTGAGGCGATTGAGCTGTGCAACTACACAAACCTGAACCGAGACCCAAGGAAGAAAGCAGCAATCGAAGCGTTTGCTCTGGCTTGTGTTGTGATATCAAAAACAAAGCATGCCATGACGCGGCGGCTGGCAGGCAGCGATGAATGCTTACTCCCCGGCTGTTTAAACGGGTTAGAGCGCCGTATCCTTGCCGACGGGCAAATGCAATTATTTCTCATTACTTATTCCCTCGAACGTAAACGGCAGGCAGGCTTGGCGGCGAGTATTCATGCTCATGTAGCTGCCGCCGCGTCATCGCTTCCAGGGTAGCCGCGCCGCCATCAGCCACCAGGAACGACACGGGCCATTGCTGCTGCGAATTCCATGTTCAACCGCCACCTCAACTCGCTCTCGTTTCTGGCTGTCTCTCTGGGTCTGGTCTGGGTGCTGCTGATCGATTACACTCATTTTCGTTTTAATTTTGCTACTCGGACCTCGGTGCTCTCCAAAACACGAAAACTACCGTCGTCACGGCACTCGGCAGGCAAAAATCGAATAAATATTTAATTCAATCCCATTTCTCTTCATTTACCTTTTGCGCCAGTTCCCCCTTCGGGGGCTAATAGTTTCATTCAATTAGATCCCCCAATATGTTTCTACTATTGGAGGAATCCCAAGGGTAGTCCCTTGAGACCAGAAACCTTAAGCCTTTTATTCAAACGAAAAACAAGGACTACTCGACTGCTGAAGAAGTTGCTAAATCAATAGCTCCCAGCAAAGATTACTAGATTACCTGAAACACAACGGACAAACGTCATCAACTATTCATCTTTTCCGAAACGACCCAACTAAATCAACGTTTAACCAATTTTCTCGCAAACAAACTCTAAACGAAAATCAACGCTCGCTTGCTTTGTTTACAACAGCAGCACCACTGCCATCAGCTGCAGAGGAATGCAGAGTCAAGCGCCCAGCGGAAACTTGTCATAAACATAACCTCATTCTGTCCCCCAGCTTAGCTTAGCACAGGCGAGCGCTCGTCAATATCCGTCGGTCTTTGCCATCATCGTCGTCGTCATCCTTCCTGGATCGTCGGACTAGTTTTCTTTCTAAACAAACAGCCGCCCATCCGACGAAATGACAAATACCCATTTACAGCTTTCTCGGGTTGACGACGCTCTGCTGAATGCTCTCTGTTTCTTCGTCTTCGGAGGGACATCTAAATCACATTAACGCTTCAATCAATCAAATTTCCGGTTGGCTCCCGACTAGAAAAAAAAACTTAAAACTGCTACCGAAAAGCAAATCCGGAGCTACCACTCCGTTTATTGTTATTGAAAATATCAATTTAATTTGTCTTATCTTTATTGGACTTAAAAGACAGAGAAGGAAGGAAAACTAGAGCTCAAAGTCAGAAGAAGTCACCATAAACAGATTCCATTTCCGTCTTCCTGGGCAATAAACGGAACCAAAGGAGGAAAAAAAACAAAGCACTTCGAAATATGCTTCAGATCCCGAAATTAGAAATAGTCCACACTCCAAAAAATTTAAAATCGAAAATTTACTGAATACTTTTTAAAAAATGGACACCCGCCTAATCATTCTCAATTTTCTCTCACCGTTACAGATCGCAATGTGCAGGACACCTGAAAGCGACACAATCAACGAACATTTCCCGAAGGGATACTTAAATTGAAAAACCTACACAAAACCCAGTGAAAAGTTTTCGAGCCTCAAAACCCGGCACCGAAAACCCCCAGAAATCCGACCCAAATGGTTATGTCGCCAAGTAGACGACTGTCACCGCCAGGAATTGCCACGCATCCGATGAACATGCATTTGAGCCAGCTGCAACACTCCCAGCTGCAATTGTCGTCGCAGATGCATCAGAAGCTGGCGGCCGGACTGACGCCCAACCACATGAGCGGCTTCTTCAAGAGCCCGTCAACGTCGCCGAGCAGTGCCGGCGCTAATATGAGCAACAGCAACAGTTTAAACAACAACAATAACCATCATCACATCAGCAAAAGTCAGAGTAACAACAACAATAACAACGGAACGCCTACAAGTATGCCGTCTGCCACGGAATTATCAACCCACCCTCTGAACCGTTTGCAGTCGATGCAGCCGTTCGATTTTCGGAAGTTGAGCGCAGCCGCCGCTGGGCTGAGTGCGTTCACAGCAGGTCTGCCGCCGCCACGACTAAGCCCGGAAGCAGCTGCCGCACAGCACCACTTCAACCAGCAGCAAGCCGCCGCAGCAGCCGCCTACTCACACGCTACAGCCAAACGGCGAGAATCGCAAGCTTCCGACTCGTCACCAACTGCTCGAGACCATGCAGCAGCCGCCGCTAACTTCATGAATCTCTCGATGGCCGGCCACGGCCTACCATTCCCAATCCCGCCACCTCCTCCACCAACCTCGGTCGCCATGTCCCTGGCCAACTCCTTAAACCACTCAGCTGCCGCAATGGCCGCCTCTCTATCGGGCAATCCCCTAGCTGCAAGCTTTGTGGCGCAGTCCTTCCCAAACCTACTAGCAGCTTCAGCCGCCCGGGAACATGCTCGCAGCAAGTCACCGCTAACCTCAAACCACAAGCTCACGCTTAAAACCGAAAAACCCTCGGACAAGTCTGACATCGAGAAAAACCACCACCGCGAGGAAAGCGTGCTAAATCTCAGCCGTGACCTAGCTGCTGCAGCTGCCGCTAACCAGCACATCTCCCGTCAAGGTCTACCCTCGCACATGGCCCGAATCGGAGGCGCTGGGCTCCCCCCGCACCTCAAGAAACCTCAATCTCCCAGCAAGCGCCAATGGGGTTCCCTACCCCCAAACCTAGGCACCCAGTTCGTCAACCCGGCCACCGGCAAAAAGCGGGTCCAGTGCAATGTCTGCCTGAAAACCTTCTGCGACAAGGGCGCCCTCAAGATCCACTTCTCGGCCGTCCACCTGCGGGAAATGCACAAGTGCACCGTCGAGGGTTGCAGCATGATGTTCAGCTCCCGACGATCCCGCAATCGGCACAGCGCCAACCCGAACCCGAAACTCCACTCCCCTCATCTCCGTCGCAAGATCTCACCCCACGATGGACGCACCGCTCAACCCCATCCGATGCTTTTACCTTCGCCAGGACTCCCAATGCCAAACGGACTCAACCCGCTGCATCCGTTTGCCCCGTTCCCGTTGCTTCCACCCGGGGATATGCGACACCACTCGCTTTCCGCGCTCGAGTTCAAGGCCAACATGGAGGCTAGCATGCACCGGCGGCTACAAGAGCAGGAGAAACAACGCGCTGCCGCCGCCGCTGGAGAAGGTCAACGACCGCAGTCCATGAGTCCAGAGAACTACCGCTATAGGAGTCCGCTGGACGACAACGTGGACAAATACGGCAGCTCGATCGGAAGCCACCTGGACGATCTGGATGACGATGACGATGATGACGACAAAAATGGAATCGTTATCGATGGACACGACGATGACGACGATGACGATATGCAGGGTTTCGATATGTCGATGAGTTCCGAATCGGAGGATGTGAAGTCGTTCCATCACTCGGGAACGCCGGAGCAGGAGTACGATAGTGATCGTTTGAGTAACCATCATCTGCGATACCAGGAAGCTTCCGAGATGGGATCGGAGAATGAGCCGCAGGACTTTAGCATAGCGAAAACGGTGGTGACCAAGCAGGAAAAGCAGCATTCCGTGAGTTCGGATGGTGATGAAGTTGGTAGTAACGTCGACAGTAATGAAGATTCCTCAGTTAACGATTCGCAATTGGCGCGGGATGATTTGAACGCAGCTATGTCGATCAACAAACGCAAGAGGAAGAGCATGAACCCGACAAAGTGTGCAATTACGCAGGAGGAGAGTGAAGAAAGGGATGGTGATGAGGCTGAACCATTGATCAAGCAGATTAAGTTAGAGACGGCGCCGCTTTCGTTGGTGAATGATCGACGAGAATCGGTTTCGCCGCGTGCGAATGGTGAAGCTGCTCCTGAGGAAGCTGAGGCTGTGGAAGAGAATTCGTCGGCGATGAAGATTAAGGCGGAACCGAGTGAGCCGCAGGATGAGGCGGAAAACCTGTCGCTAGATCTGTCGAAGAAGCGTTCAACGCCGGACGTTAACGCGAATGAAAAGTTCACCAAATATACGATCGAGTGTAAACCGGCCTCGGAGCTGATGGAGGATCCGATGTCCCTGGTGCGCCCGATGCGAGAGGAAGAATTGCGCATTGAAGCGGAAGATTTGCGGAGACCTAGCTCGGTTGAAAGCAAGAAGAGCGCAGAGGGATTGGATGCCGCGAATACGCTGCGGAGGTTGGAGAATCTCTCGCACGGGCCGTTAAACGAAATGATGCAACGAGGAGGACTGCCGCAGTTTCCTCCACTGAGCTATCTGATGAATGCTGCCCCACCAAGTCCGGCGAGGTCTAGAAGTCCTTCGCCACATCCAACGGGGGCTAGTCCGCAGCACGAGATCGACTCCGACGACAACGTAGATTACTGCGAGGAAGGCAACTGCTTCAGTGACCCAAATACACCTCTCGACAAAGATAACCCAAAGAAATGTTCCGCTTGCGGTAGAATGTTCCAGAACCACTTCGCTGTGAAGGCTCACTACCAAAATGTGCATCTCAAGCTGCTGCACAAGTGCAATATCGATGGCTGTAATGCGGCCTTCCCTTCGAAACGTAGCCGCGATCGTCATGCTTCGAACCTGAATCTTCACCGGAAGCTGCTCTCTACTAGCTCGGATAGTAGTGAAACGGTCCTGCCGATGGAGAAACAGTTCCCCTCCTTCCCCGGACCACTTCCCACTGAGTTCCTAGCCCGGCTTTATGCCGACTCCCAGAAGTTCCCTATGAACTTGGAAGCCTTCAAGAACCACCTCCCGAATGCCGGTACTTACGCGGATCACTTCCTAAACGCAAACGGCCAGCGATTCCCGCCGGCAGCCGCCAATCCTTTCCTGTTCCCACCGCTGGGAGGTCTCGCCGGTTTTCCGGGACTGTCACAGTTCTCCCACCTTCTGCCACACCCCCTGAACGGCATCTCGTCCCAGCTGACCACCGGCGGCGGCGGCGGCCGAATGTCCCGCTCGGATTCACCCATCTCAGCCTGTTCCCCGCCAACCTCCACCAACATTCCCTCACCCCTTTCGCACCATCACCATTCGGATCAGCAGCAGGAATCGGCCGCAGCTATGCACCGATCGCCGGCGGCCACGCCACTCGAGGAGGCACGCAAGGGCCAGAAAACTCCGGACTCCCTTTCGTGACCGACCATGATGCTGATGGCGGGAATCCAGCAACGGCAATAGTCAGTATGCGCACACGGCAGATGAACAGCAACAGATTCAGGGATTCCACAGTTCCCCAACCCTCTTCACCACCCACCCGCCTCGGGCTAATCAAAAGAGGCCCGCTCGCGTGTGTGAGTGTTTGTGTATAGCATAGGACGATTAATTAAGGAGGGCGCGTGCGCTCCCAAGCAATGATGTTATCTCGGCAATGATGCAATTGGAGAAAAAAAACAACTCTAGAACAGAAAAAAAAAACCCAGACGCAAACTCGAAAGACTCAAATTTTCTTGTTTCGAATTTTTGTTGATTTTTATTTTCGCTCTGGGTATTAAGATTGAGGATTAATCAAGCATATAAAGGAAAAAGTGATCTCGTTTGACTCTCTTTTTATAAATATACTTATTTTGTAATTAACGGTTATCGCTATTAAATTAGGTTCTCCACGAGCTTATCCGGATGGATTTTTATTTCGTCCGGGTTCGAATTAAGCTTATCTCCCCCTCTTCTGAGCGCTGTGTTAGGGCTTCAAAAAAAAGTCGGAGAGATCGTAAATCACACTTAACGCAAAGTGCCCCCAGTGATATGTAACAAAAAAAATTCTCATGTTTTGGCACAGTTTCGAGGTTCAAAAACCGAAGCAAAAGCTCATTTCGAACCACTATTTCACAAGCATAAAATTTAAGGTTTTTATTAGAAAATTGAAACAAAAATTAAATCCGTAGCTTTCATAAGAAAAAAAAAAAAGAAATCGTAACACGTAAGCTTCTCCAGTTCCTAAAAATGAGAAAAAAAAATTTCCCCTGTGTAGCTTTCATTCATCGAAAGTTGGCGTAGACTTTTCCCAAAAATTAAACAAACAACGAACTTTTACTTAAACAAACATGTTTACTGTTTTTAACCAACGTACCTTTTATTTTATTTTATCTCATCAAACTATTTAAAAAAAACACCAAAATCTTCCACTACAAAAATTAGACCCCTAGATAAACGCTAATTGTAAAACAAGAGATCAAACAAATGAACAAAACAACTTACGAAACAAACAAACAAACAAAGAATCCCCTACTGAATATTCTCTAGGCTTAGAAGCTCGTCGCCGCAGACGAATCGATTCAATAAAATATGTAATAATAATAATTGAAAAATGTGCAATATTTTCGTCCTCTTTTGTGGTCTGTAATAGGTAATTGATAGTAGTCCCTTAGTGTAATTATTGAAAAAAAAAAACAAAAAGCAGCGCATAGTTACAAGATATGTACTTTTACGCAAACACTCTAGCCGTTAAGGGGAAACAAATTTAGCATATTTAACCTTCTAAGTGAATGAATAAGTAATTTAAACGTGAATAAAAAAAAAACTTATAAAAATATAAATAAAAATTCTACACTTTAGGAAAAAGAATCGGACGTAATGAAAGAAAAACCTGTAAATAGTCTTAACATTAAAACATCAAAAGAACAGCGTAGATAATTACTTAAATTGATATTATCGGTTAGAAGGCCAGCTTCATTCTAAATGAAGCGTCAACAAAGAGAGAATCAACTTACGATTACGTAAAATAAAAAAAAATTAAACATAGAAACTAACACACACACACATCTCTTATCCATTCATTCAAAAATGAAAGAAGAACAAAAATCATAAAAAATATGAAAGAAAAAATATCAAAAATATCAATAATTATACGAATAAAAACAAACCAACAATACACATTATCCCGCAAAACGGTATCGTTTAATGTTTTCCACGAAAAAATCAAACGTAAAAAAAAAAACAAATCTTTCGACTATTGAAAAAAAACCTACTTGTTTCCGTTTCCGGCGTTAAGTTGTGTTGTCTTCTTGTTCCAAATTGGCGCAATATATTTCTCTCTAACAATATCAGTTTTTATGATACCGCAACAAACAAATCAAATACCTACCTTTATATTTATTATTTTTTAATTGAACGGCGAATAAAATATCGTGTCTTTCTCTCTAACTGCAAGAAGAACAAAGTAAAAAAAATCAAACGTCACAAGCTGGACGAAGGTGAAAAAAAAAAGAAAAAAAAACAATGAAAACAACCCTCCCAAAAAGTGGAAAAAATATGTGAAAATAAATTATTTTTATTATTACAAAAAAAAATTCCCACTGTCTTTTTCCTTTCATTTCTTACCTTTTTTGGCACTTTTCGGTCGGATGACAAATGTCCCTGATAGCGGGTAGGTCGCGCGGGTTCAAGTTTCCAATAATGGTTCCTCGTTCGGTTTTTCACACCTTGCACACTGCAGACCATGTGATTTTTGTTTTGAGTTTTCTTGCTGTGCGGCGCACAATCTTTCCGCTTGCTTTGTTCATGTTTTCATTCGCGTTTGAATTTGAGAATGACCGATGCATTTGTCCTGCGAAAAGTAGGAAGAAAATACAAAAAAATGTCAACATCTTAAAAATTCATTGTTTTACACTCCTTGACAAATTTGATGAAAGATTTATTGAAGGGTCTTTTCGTGTATTACGTGAAGTGAAATAAGTCGTTCTGCATAACATTTATTTTAACCTTTTTTTTTTATTTAAATGGACTTTTGAAAAATTTGATTGTTTTAACCAAGCTTTCAAGGACAAAAATTCTTCCAAAAATTCCAAGAACGTTTTCAGAATTATAAAAGAAATTTCTTTTTCGAGAAACATTGGAAGTGGAAAATCATGCATTTTAACAAAACATTTGAAACTGATAGCCATAACAGTTAAAAAATGACAACTTTTGTTGACTAAACTTTGAGCAGAACTTTTTTTAAAAGTGATTTAACATCCTCCTAAAAATAAATGATTTACGAAAGCTTTGATATAAAAACCAATTTACGGGCGGCCAGTAAGAATGCAATACATGCAATGACAATGTAATTATAATAAAAATGGTACTTAGCTTTGAGTCCCGGTCTAAGAACTGTTAAATCCCTGCATCCAAACTTTTTTCATCTTTTGTGCAGTCTTTAGTCTGGTGGTCCAAGGTTAGGGAACCGGGAACCTGAGCAGCAGAGAATCTTTCACGTCTTATACCACTTATATAATCAATACCGACTCAAAAAAACTCTTATATAAAACCTGAGCTTTAAAAGACTGCCCAAGTAATCGAAATTACAAAAAACGGTCGCTTAAATGCTTACTCAGCCCTGCCCCTCAAATATTAATGTCCAAAAATTCCCCCCTTCGGGTTTTTCAAATAATTTTTGAAGTATTCCATGCAAATTTCGAAAAAAATTATCAGATATCCTCTATGTTTTGAAAATTCTTCTTAATTCTCATATTTCATCTAATACGGCAAAGGTATCATAACAAAAAACTTCTGTAACTTTTATCGTGAAAAATTAAAGTTACATGCGGTATTCTAGAAGGCTTATTTAGATTTTTGAAGTTATTTGTTCTCAATATTTTAATATAGACTTTAGAACCCCAAAAACTAGTAGAGACAAATTTATTGTTTATTTATATAAAGCGCCTCCGAATTAGTGCAAAATCAGTAATGAAATGCTGTATGGGGAAAAACTCTCTTATAGCTCATTGCTTGTTCTGAATTCTGTTATTGATTAAAAACTAAACTTTTTCAAACAGTTTTTTTAAATTTGACATTTCATGTTTTGGATAAACTTTAGGTCAAATTCTTACTGCAAATCAGACTGTAAATTGACAATTTTATGTTCGTGATCTTCATAATCTGCAATTCCAGAGCTTAAACCATAATAGGGGCCGTCCAGATATCACGTGGACAGAAAAATGAGATGTTTGACTCCCTCCGTGGACAAGCGTGGACATTTGGCAAATCCCCACTCCCCTCTCCGGATGTCCACGTGGACAGATTTGAAAAAGTTTTTATTCTAAATACCTATAATTTGACAATTGGAAAACCACTTTTTGCCTTTTTGATAGAGAAATGGCTGATTTTGTAAAACCAAATAAGAATTTCCTGATATTAAAAATATTTAAAAATTTTAAATTTCCTCATTTTCATATTTATCACTTGCTTTCAAGTAGCTACTTAGGCTGGAACAAACTTAAATTTCTTCTTTTGTCACCCCCCCTTCGAAATTTCCGAAAAACCCGATGGGGGAAATAAATAACGTTTGAAGTATTTTATGTAAATTTCGAAAAAAAAATTCAAATATCCGATAGATTACAAGACCAAAAAACAAATTTCGAAAGATGGGAGGTATTTCACCTTTTCTGTTCTTTATTTTTTTGAATTTCTCGATAAAAAATTACTTGATCTATAGATTTTGTGCAATGATAATTAATGCAATTTTGTTGCTTACAAGATTTCGTGTAATTTATTCCAATTTATTTGTTTTTTGCATTATTTTTGCTTCTCCCCCCCCCCTTGCGGTGTTCCAACTCCGAGTGTCAAAAGAAGAATTTGAAATTTGTTCCGGCCTTATTGTTTAAACTTAAACTGGAAAGGTATGCTATTTTAAGATTTTGATTTAATCATCTTTATAGGATTTATTCATCTCTAGAAAATATTTTGAAAGACAGTAGTTCCACGTGGACATGACCCAAACCCCTACCCCCTCTCCGTGAACAAGCGTGGACATTTCCATACCCTTCTCCCCTCCCACTAAATTTTCCACGTGGTATGTGAACGGCCCCATATCAGATATTAATCTTAGCACAGAGAACATACGTACAAGCTCGAACAAAAAATCTTCAGAAAAGTGTGTAAAAATTCAAAAGCTATAATCAGACAAATGCGTCAAAAATTTACTGGAAACCGTTCCAGCTATTGCCCCGTTCAAAAATTATAAATTAACTTTGAAAGCGCTTAGTTTTCGAAACGGCGTAATCGTATTTGAGCTCATGAAAAAATTGGCTAATATCTCAGTAAAACGAACGGCTTCAATTTATTGCTTGATAAAAGAAATTGGAGTAACTTTTAACTTGGCCATATTTTACTTTTTTATTTCAGTACTACTGCCGCAGAAAATAACTGACATCTTTTGGATTAAGCTTCCGCACTTCTTGAATGGTTATCGAAGTCAGAGGAAGCGGTACTGATTCTAGGCATCTCAAAGCGGGTTTCATTCACGTATCAAATTTTCATCCTATAGTTCAAAATTTAGTAGTTCTTGCAAGTTTGAAGGCAATAGCGGATACATTTTAGGATATATTTTTTATGAGATATTTTGCGATTATCTTGCAACATGCCAAGTAGCTCAAACGACCTACTCAAAACTAACTTAAGCTTTGTTATTAGTTAGTTAGTTTTGTTTTGACAGTAGCTAGCTTATCCGTCTGTTCTCTGTGATCTTAGCCATCATGAAGAACTGAAAACTGCAAGGATTCCTGAACACATGTCATAAATTTCTTCATGTTTCTGATACGAAGTATCTGAAAGGCCCCTTTCGGCTTTGGTATCAAATCCAAACACCTTTTGTTGCCAAAATCGAACGTTTTTATCATTAACGAAATGCTTGACAACTTTCAGTCAATTTATATCATATTTTGGACACAGAAAGCACTTTTTTGTTTTGTTTTAGGTGTAAGTTTTTTTTTATCATATTTGGAATTTTTAATAATTTAGTTCAAATCTAAGTTTCTATGTAGGTATTTTTTATTGGATTTTATTAATTTTTTATTTTTGTTTTTCTTTTTTGAGTGTTAATATTTATGTCTAACTTATTATTACTGTTGATATTTTTTTTCTATACTAAATAAGGTTAAAACATATCTATGGTGTTTATCTCTCACCCCTTGAGCTTATTTTCCGGACTCTATTCCTCTATGAGATTCTTGTTGAGAAAATTAAATTTTTATTGCTTTTTGAGACTCATAAGCTGTCGGCATTTTATTGTGGACATAAAAGGCCTAACCTCTAAAATTTGGATATCTAGACTGTTCCATAAATTAAAAGCACACTTTTAAAATAAAAAAAAAAAATTTAATTTCATTTGGAACATCAAAGATTTTGTTGAAAACTTATTTTATTAATTTTTTTGTCTAATCTCTTTTTTGAGATTGTAAAATATATTATTTTTTTACTGATGAGTAAGAATAAATGATATAATTGAGGCTAGTGAGAAATGCCTCAATTATATCATTTGTTACAATTTTGTTTAAGTACATTTTAAAGAATCTGATTCGTAATAAATATGTATGAGAAAAATAATACTTAGTTCGAAAATGTTTATGTACCTATCAGCGAATAGTTAAAAAATGATAAAAGATTTCGACACAGGTAGCTATTTTTGTTTTTTTTTTTCTCGAAGGTTTCATCAATGTTTTCTTAATTTTTATCAATTAAAATACTGATTTGTTTCACAAATTTTAATACTAATTTATATTCAATTCTCGAGATTGTTGTCAATAAGCCTCACTATCAGTTAACTCACTGCATCACTGTCAGGAAACTTTAAAAGGGGGATCAATCATAAATGAGTCCATTTTTTAATTTTGTTTAAAGTATAAATTTTTCATAAATCTACATATGTTTTTTAAAATTTCACCATTTTAAATTTTTCAAAATTTTTGTATTGAAGCCTCATTAGAGCTAGGAGTTTCAGTAGGAAACTTTAGGAGCATAGGAGGTGTAGGACAAATTCATTACCCGTAATGCTGGCCTAGCATCTCCCAGGGTTTGCCTTCCCCAACTTAACCTTTCCTAAACTTCCCCACGTTTATGGGTGGATCGTAGAGATCTCTGCATCTACCGTTTAAGTAAACGTGAGTCACTAAAAGCGACTAATATACCCTTCCCTCTCCCTACACAGTCCGCAGGGTTCGGCCAGGGCACCTTCAACATTCTGTGGGAGCAAGTTTTTCAATTTAAGAGATTCTACAGTCTGAGACAACGAATTGGAAGATTTTGCTTCTTTTGAAATTACAAGTCAGGAAGTGTAACATCTTCTAGAAAAGAAGGTGGTGCAATTCAATTGACTGTTATTTCATAAAACGGAGAGTTGACGAGTAGCGTCAACCGAAGTTTTAGACGACTGTTTATGCGAATGCGAATGCGAATGCGATTTTTTTTAAATTTCATTTGTTTTATTTGGCACACTGTATCATTATTTGCTTCCTACGCAACACTGTACTTATATTTGATGAAAATCTTCAATCATAAGCCATTTTTCGCACTTGTTTTTGAACATGACTCATAGGCTTCTGGACAGTTGCATTACCCACGATTTTCACCACATTTGGCCATAACTTTTTAAATTTTCCGATGTCATCAGCTGGTTCTATGTATTTTTATAGCTTTGTTTGGTCCAATCCCAAAAGTCTCGATTGGACGTGCCTCTGGGCAATTTGGCGGATTCATGTTTTTTAGCACAAAACAGACGTTTTGGCTTTGTACCACATTGTAATGCCTTGATATAGTTCTGGGTATTCATCGTTTCCGATGTGACGTAAGTACGAGCTAGATATTTTGCCGCACTCGCAAATTGCCTGCCACACCATCACCTTCTTGCCAAATTTTCCGGTGAAAATGGCCTTCTCCGTTTCTGAGATATCCTTGTCCTTACAGTGAAGTATTTCTGGCTCAGAAAGGGTTTTATAGCCCAATTTCACATACGTTTCATCGTCCATGATAATGCACCCAGAACTTGTGCAAAATATTGAATCATGCAGTTTCCGGGCTCTTGGTTTGACAGAAGCAGCTTGATTTGCGTTCCTTGAAGGTTTTTTTCTGCTTTCGATTCGTCTTGAGCCCAAGTCACTCTTCAGCTCGCATCACGTTAGACGCCGAGGTCCCGACTTTTCGCGCCACATCGCGATGCATCGGCCCGAAAGGTACCCGCATAAATGGGGATTATAACCGAACGATTTCTTAAATCGTCAAATGAAGCGTACAAAAACGTTTTCCAAACGATTATAGACATTGTGAAATACATTGCCTGAATCGTGAATTACGAAATTATTGTATTTGAAATATGTCATTAGGTTATGTTACTGTTCAAAACTGTTAAAACAGTTTTATGGGAAAACTTTTCTGCAAACAGTATGCTAATGGTTCAGAAAACACTATTATTAAGAGTATGCAGCATATCGAACTATAATGGTTATTGTTGCAATAGGAAGCGATAAAACGATTCTATAAAACGTGCTTCGGATGTTTTGCTTACGATAATGTAAGCTTGCCAGATTGCCCGGTTTTATCCGGGTTTGCCCGGATATTTGATGCAAATTTTCGAGAAAGTCCGGTCCGGCCCGGTTGCCCGGATATTGTGAAAAAAGTCCGGATATTGCCCGGATTTTTTCACAATTTTCACAAACAAACCAAAAAAAAATCAAAGTTTTTAAGTAAGTTTCAGCAAAATCGATTAACGGTATGGTAATTTTCAACGGTTGTTTCAAATAATATCGCTGATTTACTTTTATAAACATTAAAATATTTAAGTGTTTCAAAAAGTTTTTGGAAGTCTGCAATTACATTAATGAAATATTAATTTCATTTTTTTTGCATTTTTTCTTTGCTTTTAAATATGATAACACCTAAATTTTGCCCGGTTTTTGCCCGGTTTTTGGATTTGAAAAATTAAAATCAATGCCCGGATTTTGCCAGGTTTTTTTGAAAAAATGCCCGGAATTGCTAGGCCCGGATGGGAGTGAAAAAAATTCTGGCAACCTATAATGAGGCTGCGTTACGCTTTAAATAAATCGTAAGTTTTTAAATACTGTTCGTAAGACAGTTGTTGAGAAAGCCAACATAATTAATAACTGTTTATTGGTCTTTATAGGAAAAGTTTTTCTAACAAAAGTACAAACAGTCATCATCAGAAAATGCATGTGGTTAAGGTATTAAATTTCCAACAATTTTAGAGATAATTTTTGTATATTTTTCACATAATCACAAAAATACAAACACATAACATATTCACTAAAATATTCACAATTTTTCCGAAGCTTAATATCACTTTTCACTTTCCACGGAAGCTTTAGGGGAGAATGGGGATACTTGATCCCTGGGGATACTTGATTCCTTAGCTATATCTCGAAACTGGAATGTCTTACAAAGATCAAATCTAGAGTTTTTTTTTTATTAGGTCGTATGAGCCACCTGACTTGATTCGAGAAAATTGCTGCTAAAGTTTTATAAAACAATTTCAATTCTGGTATTTCTAATGTGGCACAGAGTTGTCTGAAAAATTGATATGCGATAACAAGAATAGATGAGGAATATGCAAGGATACTCAATACAGGCCTAAATTTAGATGTTCGGGTGAAAACGTACTTACGACCTTCAGCAATACTTGTTGGGCGCATACGTCGTATTGCTAATTTATGAATTTTATCTTAAAACATGATTTGTTTTGTCCTAACCTTCGCTAATTTCTGCTAACTTGCTTCAAGTTCTAAAGCTCTAACATGATATGATTCCTCTGGGGTATGTTTCAACTATTATTTAGCATGAAATTTAGGAAACTCTTCAGTAGGCAATTTGCCAAGTATCTCGAGAAAGAACAATAAAGAAAGAGAACTTACGTTTCAATCACTGGAGTGTTGTCTGGATCCTCGCGGGTGATATTTTCTGTACTGAATTGGTGGGAGGGCCTTGTCCGAGTCTACAATTTTGGGGAGTAGAGCAATCTCTTCACCACACCGGTGCAGCAGATTGAAATGTGATGGACTGTGCATCAGGTTCTTGGTGAACTGGAAATGACCGGTTACTATGTACCTGTCACTCTGATAATCCGATAAAAAGTGCAGGAACTCTTTTGAAGCATTGCTTTGAAGTTAGCTGCCACTGTATTGAGAAAAACTATCAGGTTGAAAACAATTTTAGACATATAAGTAACATTGAACTTACCCAGGAGAAAGTTGAACGTTTTTGTCACTGCGGCACAACTATTTTTAACGTTTCCCGTTTAAATAAACCATCTTTCCATCATCTGGTGATGCATTCTCTACCAAAATGCAAAAGGACACAAAAACCTACACGACGAACTGTTGTTTTGTGTCCTTTTGCATCACGTCAATCCAGTGCTGCGCACAACGTCGTTAGAACCAAATTGCACTAGAAAAAGAGAAAGCGTTTATACGTCCAACATTCAAAAAAATTTATTTAAGTTTTCTATTGATCAAATGAAACCAAGTTTTCACCTAACATAGAATACATGTTTAACAATAGTTTGCAACCAATAACTCAATTTTGTTTATATTGGTTCATACGACGTAATCAAAACAAACTCTAGAAATGTTCTAGAAAAATGTGCCAAAACGAGCAAAATAACAATGCTTGTAGTTTAAAAATTTTTAGCAAAATAATTGTTTGAGTAATTGAACTTTGTTTGAAAAATTTCACAAAATGTAACTTGAAAATCTTTTTGCATCACTTCAAAATGTTCCTTACATGGGAAAATTATTAAAAAAAAATATTTGTTCCAATGCATCAATCGCTTGAGCGTAAAATGAACTTCATAATGCCATATTTTCAAAGCAATGGAAAACTCTCAACTTCTTTCAGAAAAAGTTTTCTAAAATGTTGATCATGGGTACAATTGATCCCCTAGAGTTGGGTACAATTGATCCCCCTTCCAAACGGCATATTCTTCTTCTGAATTGAT